>NC_088880.1:11645254-11945254 GCF_032884065.1 Artemia franciscana | reverse complement strand
GGGGGAAGTTCTACAGCCCACCTTTTCTAGCACAAAAAAAAGTCAAAATGGCCAAAAGAATTATAACCAATAAATTATTGGACGTATGCCGTAATAGGTTTTATAACAGTTATGCTCAAGTTTATTCTCTATTATCAATTCGAAAAGCAATGATTAAGCAAATGGATAAGAAAACAATGTTCAAACAAATAAAAGATGCAAAACTAACACTGCTACAGCTAACAATTCACTGCAGCACCATGCCACACGAGGCCAACACAGCTATGCATGCTTCTCCGTCCCGATCTTTTCAAAGTCTCGCTTTTTACACCCTTTCAAGAAGCTTTCATTTCCCTTTTCCCACCCTTTCGGGGACGACCTACTTTTCATTTGATCCTAGATGGTTGGCCGACAAGGACAATCTGGCAATCTGTCATCCTTTATCCGCAGAAGGCGCCCTAGTCATCTCAACCTTTCTCTCATATTAGCCCTATAAAGTGGGACCAAACCACATTTTTCGTACAGCTTACTGTTGAGATGTGATCGGTCGGTCGGGTACCCAAATTAATCCGTAGGAAATTTCTCTGGAAAGCATCTAGAATATTTTCCTCATTTTTCTTGAGCAATTATGCTTCACAACCGAACACATATACAGTGTTCATCATCAGCAGTAAAACTAAAAGGTTTTACTGCTGATGATGAATACTGTATATGTGTTCGAAATATCCAGTTAAATAATTTTATATCTATTCACTGTCAATAAAAAGGTATCATCCCTATTTTGAACTGTTTTACTTTCATCAAATCAGTATGCTTTTATCATTTTTATTATTATTTTTAGAGAGAAGAGGAGAATCACCGAATCCTGCATTTCTGGTATACAGAATGGCCAGACCATAAGATTCCAGATAACCCTAGTTCCCTAGTTAACCTTGCTATTGAAGTGGAAAATGCGAGAAGTGGAGGTGTATTTTTGAATGATATTTATGATGGGCTCAAAGAGAAAATTGTATCATCCGGTCAACTTCACTGGAACAGCTCGTCTAAGCGGGAATCAATTAAGTTTACTGTTAAATCATTTTCGTTTGATGATGCCAAATCCCGATCTGAGATATCTCACGAGGTTGGTTGTTTATTTTCTATAGTATAACATTGACCGTTTTAGTATAACGGTATAACTGTCAGACGATAAAGTTATAGTATAACGTTATATATATTACTGTTAAGTATAACCGTTATAGTATTACGGTGGGGTGATATACACTATTCAATATGGATAAATCAGACTAAAAATCAAGTTTCGAAGCAGGGTATAGAACTAAATGTTTTTGTGAAAGGCTTTATGAAATAATAATGGGAAGAACTAACCTGAAAAAGTAAAATAAAGTAAATTATACACATTTTGTAATTTCTGTTGCCAACCGTATGTGTCAATGTATATACAATTTAGTCTAAAAGTGGGATATTGAAGATAAACTTCAGCACATTTCTAGAAGTTGAATGGAAACCCACAAAATTTTCACATGCCCCGAAAGGCATTATTCTTTGTATTACACTCAGCTAAGATATTTTTTTTTCTCGGCTTCAGCTGATTGCTGAAGTCGTAACGGTCTAATGTCTGTAATTTTACAGAAAGTGTGGACCAAAGCCTAAATTGGTGAATATGACATTAGATTCTTGAAAGTTACGTATAACTCTTGCCTTTGGCCAAAAAGGATGATTTTTGATATTAAGTGAGCCAGAGTCCAGAGTGTATGAGTTGAAATGGAGTTTCGTGGTATATCTTGGACTCTGAATTTATACAGCCAATATTTCGTTCAATTGAGCCACGTTCCTGCTTTTGACTAAAAAGCTTCGTTCTAGTCTTCAAAGAGGCAGGTATTGGTATTTAATTGAAAATGGACCGAAATCAGAAAGTGTTTAAGATATGTAACGGTTACCTAGCCTCATCACCAAAGAAACTATAATTTTTCCTTTACTTGTTTCTAAGTATTGATATTAGAAAATTGCTCTGCAGAAAAAACTCGCTATTTGACCTTATATAAGTTTTGTTTTTTCCAAGGCTGATCAAGGCCGATAAAGGGTTTCTACAATACTTCATGTTGGCTTCTCATTGTATATCTAGTTTGGGTTTTATATGTTTTATTTTCTCTCCAGCTGTTGGATATGAGCTGTTCAAGCTTATTTAAATAGTCTTGTAATCTAAAAGATTTAAAATGGTTACGGCCATATTTTAAGAATGAATTATTTTTAGCAATCAGGAGTAACTTTTAAGGTTTTCCCGAAAATAGTTGTTTTTTCAAGCAACTATGTATCTACAGTTCTCCAACATAATCGCTTTTCAGGTTGTGCCTGGCCTTTCAAAAGCTCCTCGTTCAGCTCCCCCTGAGAGTAAAATCGCTCAATCGTCCCAGTGTGGACCAGTGATAGTACATTGCAGTGCAGGCTTAGGTCGTACTGGTTGTTTCCTAGCACTTTGTCTGGGGTTGCAACAACTCATAGAAGAAGAAGTAGTTGACGTTCTTGGTGTTGTTTGCGCCTTGAGACATGATCGGTAATATTTTTCTTTTCTTTTTTGTATAAGTTTTATTAACTGAACCTAAAAAAAAGAACCATCATTCAAAAAAATGAAACATCAAATCCCCCCTCTCCCCATAATACTATGACCAGGAATACAGAGAGAAAGAAGACATTCATTACAAAGTAATCCAGCTTCAAAAGTCAGCTCAAATACTTCCTGTAAAAGCCTCACCTCTTCTCAACTAGGCTTAAAGTATTTTCACTAATTTTCCTGGCTGCGGTTCTAAGTTTCCAATTTTAACCACACCTGCTACTTCACAAACTATTTTACTAAAGTTATTCCATCCGTCATTCTCATTGTCCAATTTTAGACTATCTAGCTTAATATTTAACTTGTCCTGGAAAGTTCTTCTCAAATTCTCATCCTGAAAAATAAACATCAAACATCCAATTTTCCTCCCTTTCCGTAATAATCCAGTCCACAAGCTCATCCCCCTGAAAACTAGGGAAAACGCTTGACTATTCACTTTTCTTACCAAACTTAATCCTATTTTTCCCCTTTGTAAGAGATGTGTCCACAAATAAAAAGAAGGATGCAGCAGGTAAGGTTGTTGCTTTATTTTTATTAATCTGAAAAAAAAAAATTTACCACAAAATAAGTTTTTTAAAGAAAAGTAAAGAGAAAGTAAAAGTAAGGAAAATAATCTCCCAAGCGTAAAACTAACAGACTTGACGATAAATATCCGAGTCAAAATCAAGACGAACAAAAATTAATATGAGTAAGGTTGACATCCCAATGCCTTCTGCAGACCAAAACGTAATGTGCGCTTTGCTGAAAAAAAAAACAACAACAAATAATCATATATTGTTTAATATACATACACTGATATTTACTCTTTAAAGTTTTCATAATTACGACATCTTCTCACCCCTTTTGGGGGCAACATGTTTTTTATTTAGTTCTCGAAGGTTGGCCCACAAAGACAATGTTTGGCAATCTTTCATCTTACATCTGCAGAACATATCCTAGCCATCTCAATCTTTCTTTCATTATAGTCCTAGAAAGTGGGATTGAACGGTATTTTTTGGCACAGTTTATTGTTTTAGATTCGGTCAGTTTGTTGGTCAGATGTAATTTCTCTCGGAAACATTTAGCAAAACCTCCTCCGTTTTCATGCATCTGTGATACCGACGTAAGAATGTATATTAGGGAAGCAGTAAAATTTTGTTGAAGGGAGGGGTATTTAACCGAAAAAATGAAAAATTGTCAGGCAATTTTGGGCTTATTAATCCAGTAGTAACTCAGCTGTGGCATAAAGGACCCATATTGTGTGTTTCGACATGACACACAAAATTTTAGCATCTGAACATAGAAAAGTATCATTGCTTATAATTTTAAAACATCTGATAATATATGGTGATGTCTCACCACAGATCAAGCTTATAGATGCTCCTGTGCAGGGAAGACTTGACGTCATAGATTTTCCGCCGCTGGACGTTTCCAGGTGAATTATCTCTAGAAATTCCCAGGCCTCACTGTGTCTTTGCCAATTAGATATAATGCGTAACTATTATAGGTATCACGTATAGTAGTTACATATATCTGATACATATATGATAATATATCACGGGTAACTCTTTGGTAAAAAAAATGCTTGCCTACTTTAGCAATCAGAGGCAACGCTATAGCGTTGCCTGTTGTAAAGGTCATACTGGTCCAAACTTTTTCAACTTGGTATCGGATGATCAAAACAGTTTCTCTCGAAAACATCTAGCAAAACCTCCTCCGTTTTTCCGAGCTCCCAAAGTTCAGAATCATGCTTGAACACTGCCATAACTGTATCCAATTTTCATTTCTTGGTTCCCATACTTATCCTCCTATTTCTCCAAACTTTTTCAACTGTGATTAAACACCCTGGGCCTTGGTTATTCTAGTTTTAACAGATTCACTGCGCCCACCGTCTTTACTAATGACACCGTCTCTCACTGATTCGTAAAGCTGTCCACTTGATGGATCAACTCATTAGCCAACATGACCTCTTAACCTTCACTTATTGTCAGTCATAATGACTGAGTCTTCGACTTGTTTCTTTTAAACCCACTCTTCCACCATGAACTATCAAAACCTCTAAAAATTCATCAACTTTGCTTTCTAATTTTCTTCTAAGATGCTTAAATTATCAGCAAAATCTAAGTTTAGAAGAGTTTTACTTCGCCATTCCATTCTGTGTTCTCAAATTGCCTTTGCTTTGCTCCTTAGCACAAAGTCTATCAAGATTATCCACGTAAATGGGATAGGACACGACACTGCTTAGCTCGACTTTACCTAAAATCGCTATACTATCACTAATTCTTCCTTTCAAAATTTTCTTTCACATCTAAAGTATCACAAACTTTTGCACCCTTTTCTCCATCTTTTCCTGTAATTCTATCACGCTTTAGCACATTCTCTAAATGTTCTGTCCATCTCTCTTTATACTCTTTCCTTATTAGTAATTATAGCCGCGTTCCTATCTCTAACTAAGACAAGTCCATATTGGCTACTCCCGCTCAATTTATTAACATACCAGTAAATCTAAAGTATCCAGTCTAAAGTATTGCAAATTTTTGCACCCTTTTGCGTATCCTTTCCTGTAATTTTATCACAGTTTAGTACATTCTCTAACTGTTCTGTCCATCTCTCTTTAACTCTTTCCTTATCAGTAATTATAGCCTGTTCCTATCTCTAACTAGGACAAGTCCAGATTGACTACTCTCTCTTAATTTATTAACATGTCAATACAATATTTTACTATCATGCTCTCTGCATCTTCCAGATCTTCGGCAATTTTATCCATGACCTCCACTCCACACCTCATTTATTCATATTTTAATACTTTCTCCACTTTTTTTACATTCTTCTTATTTTCAAATGATCTATCACTCAAACAAGTCTCTTACGGGCCCCTCCTCCTCTATTAAATATAGAAATTTTCACTAATATTCCTAGCTGCGCTCAGAACTTTCTTCCCCAAGACACCGTCAGCGACTTCAAAAACTTTTCCCCTTAAATTATGCCACCTGTCTTCCACATTGTCAAATTTAAAACTCCGGTTTTGTATTTAACTGTTCCTGGAAAGTTTCCCTAAAATTCTTATCCTGGAGTCTACCAACGTCGTAGCTTTCCGTAACGTAGTTACCCTTCCGGAATTTCAGCTTTGAATTAACAGTGTTACTTTCTGCACAGATGTTACTTAAATCCAATCATTTCGTTTGGTATGCGTCTTTATATTCTTATGAATTTTCATATCACTGTGCCTTTGATGCTCTCTCTCTCTCTCTCTCTCTCTCTCTCTCTCTCTCTCTCTCTCTCTCTCTCTCTCTCTCTCTCTCCTTCTCTCTCTCTCTCTCTCTCTCTCTCTCTCTCTCTCTCTCTCTCTCTCTCTCTCTCTATCCTCTCTCTCTCTCTCTCTCTCTCTCTCTCTCTCTTTCTCTCTCTCTCTCTCTCTCTCTCTCTGTCTCTCCCTCTCTCTCTCTTTCTTTCTTTTTTTACTTTCTTTCTTTTTTTCTTTCTTTCTTTCTCTGATATCAGGGTTGGCGTGTACTCCGTGTCCCCTAAATCTAGCCAAATCCTAATCCGTAAATATAAGCATGCTCTAACATTCTAAGATGTTTGGGAAAATAGTTGAGCACAGTGTTGTTGTTTTTTCTGTGTTTTAACTGGAGTCCCTCTCATGGCAAGAACTTTTTTAGCCGTTAATCCTAAAAATACCAAGAACATATTAATGTACCATCTTAAACATCTTTAAAAATATTAACATATTAATGTACCATCTTAAACATCTTTGAAAAATAACTTAAAGATCAAAAGTACGTCTTAAACATCTTAATGTACCAAGGAGATCAGTTTATATAAGAAAAAAAGAATATCTGGTAGTTTTAGGATTATGAAGTTTTTAAGGCAGTACCGCCTGGCGCATCTTCGCCAGTACTGTCTTGTTAAACCATGGAAACAAATAATCAAAATTAATTCGTTTAACCAGACAATGCGTATTATCCATAAGATATTCAAACGTTAAATGTTGATCCCGGGAGACAAGTACACTGTCAAAGTAGTTCGTCTTCTTTAGTTTTTCGGTATCATGTGTTTATAGCTTTATTTTTCGCTGATATTTCGCCCACATTTCTTTTTTATCATAATTTAGCGTCCCTTACTATCAATTATTATATTACTGGAAATCGAGGTCTTTTTCATTACAAATTGGAGCTCAAAGACATGTTCTGATGCTTTTAATTGGCAACTCTGAAGCTCACTAAAGTCAAATTGACAAAACATCAGGTCTTAGTTAGCAAAGCTGAGTGTGTATAGTGCGCATGTTTGACTCAATTAAATATTATGGATTCTATAAGTATAAAAGTTTCAGATTTGTTAACCGTTCAATTGGCGGAAAAAATTCAATATTCTTTCCACTGAATATGATTAAACTTTTGTTGACGGTAATACTGGACACTCTATTTCTGGAAACTGACTGGATAGATAACTAAATCGGGAGCATTCTAGTTTTGCGAAAAAATAATTTATTGCCAGTCATCATGCCCAATTTTTAACCATAGGACACCACAAGTTTCAGCATGCATACACTTTACCTGTGAGTTATTCATGACAATAAGTGTTTAAAGAGCTACATTTAGATCTTAACCGTTTTGGCTTGTTCTTTTCAATTTGTCGATGTCAGAAAAATCTTGGGTTGAATTGCATGAGAACCAGCAAAAAGAGGAGCATACCAAATATTTTGTTTCCCCATCCCTCGTATGTAGAGGAAAAAGCCCTCTAAAACTATGAAATTCTAGAAGATTTGGGCCAAATATGCCACTTTCCTGATAAAAAGCAAACAATTCCTTTATTCTGGAAATGTTAGAAGATGGTGTTCAAGAGAATGATTTTTGTTCTGCTTTCCTGTGATTCGTTTTTGGCTGATAATCCGTTTCTTCTTCTTCTTATGTTTATGAGGTCTGCGGATCAGTATGATGTCCATTCACCTCTTAGACATTACAGGAATAACTTCACTGATTGTTGCAAGCTTCTGGCAATATTCCTAGAAAAAAAAAAATCTGCCGGTTGATAACAAGCAACGTGCTGCTAGTAATAATGGCGTCTTTTCAGGATTGATATCATCAACCTATAAATAATAGCTTCTAATTCATGTGACAGGGAGCAGTTGATGAGAGCATCAAAAGTTAAGGGGATCTTTAATTGATGGCAGTAATTCCTCAGTCTCCTGGAATCCGTTTTTATTGAAAAAAAGTACTTCAAAATTGGTTTCTTCTTAAGGTTTCCGTTTTGGGCTTTATGTTTTGGAAGAGTTACACGCCAACACTTTTTTTTTCAGGGGTGGTATGGTTCAAACCGCTGAACAGTACGAATTCATTCATCGAGGTCTGTGTTTGTTTAGAACGGCTCTTGGTTTGCTCGACAAATGAAGTATCACATTTTAAGCGTTGTTGAATTGTTTTATTTTCAGTATGACTTTGGTTTATTTTATTTGACAGGGTTAAATTGTTGATGTGTAGAGTGAATCACTCTTAGTATTCTATATTTGCTATTAGGGAGGTCCACTCATCAAGAGAGATTCATTGAAACAAATAATTCTTTAATGCTATTAAATAAATAAAATTCTTCAACTGAAAGTAAGGAGCAGCGGTAAAACTTAAAACGTAATTGAAATTGTTCTTAATCCCTTGCTCTTTACGTTAGTTTTTAAGCTTTAAAAAAAAACTCGTTTTTCCAATAACGGCCCCTGTGTGTCAGGAGTTGTTTTCAAAGAATTGCGACAATAATTCAAACGTTAGCGTGAATAATGGGGAATTGGGAAGGGGGCCTTCATACACTGAATAATTTCTGTTTGTTTAAAGTTTTAACGTTGCACGTTACTTTTAGTTAAAAAATATATTTTTTCGCGTTTTAATGGATGAAATGACATGTTGAAACGAGTAACTCCTCAATGCTATAATTTTGTCTTCCTAAGTCTAAGAATTGTATCTCAAGAAAAGCTAATTTTAGTCACAAATTTTTTATCACTAGAAACTTTATTCAGTAATGGTTTAGAATAAGACGAATAGTCAGTCGGTGCTGGTTGGAGAAACGTTGTTTTATATTGTAAAAACGACAGGGTGTGCTTTACTTATGATTTTACGCTTTGTATGAATTCTAATAAATCTTAGAAACAAGCCGTGATGAGGCTAGGCCTCCTTCCAAATATCTTTACAGAGAAAAATTCAGCATTTATTCTTTATAATAGACTTCCTCTATTATAATATCTTCCACGATTAGGGTTGTCAGATTCAATTTTTTAAGAATGTTAATTACTTCAAAATACACCAGTGAGCTAATTTAATGACGTGATCATTTAGCATTTAGCATTCAATTTTGCAATTTTGTTAGCATTTAGTATACAATTTGTAACATTTTGCTGTTGTCACTTGGGTCGCAAGTTGTACCTAAATCATCCGAGGGTGTATATTAAACACCCCAACTTTTAAAATCTTATTCATGTAGTCTTTGCCTTAGAGCTTGCGTGGATGAGGTGGTTCAGACCCCTCGTGTCGGTAACACGCTGTTGGAGCTACAAAGCTCCACAAATTAATGATTTTTCTTTCCCAATCATCCAGTTCCATGGGTCTTGTGTGAATAAACTATGAAGGTTAAAAGGCGAACATTTTTGTTATGTTTTTCAATAAGTAGGGGCATTTTCGATCATCGGAATATGGTTCTGCTTGTATAAAGTTAGAAATGGGCGTTCGTCTTTTAAGCTTTAGAAGCCTAACCTGAATCGAGATTAACATTTCCTCCAGGCCGATATATATATATATATATATATATATATATATATATATATATATATATATATATATATATATATATATATATATATATATATATATATATATATATATATATATGTATGTTTGTATATATATATATATATATATATATATATATATATATATATATATATATATATATATATATATATATATAGAATAATTTATTATATATAGCTCTCTGTTTATGGGGGGGGGGGAAGATGAATGATCCTCCTCCCCTTAAAGGAAAGGTTGCAAAAACTGAACTTGGTTAAAATGCGCTTTTTTTAACTTTCTGTTGTGTTGTCTTCTTCTTTTTGTTAAGTTAAATTACAACATATTTCGACCTCAGGCAAAGGAATGAGAGGAAAATGCTCGATCAAAAATGATGATTTTACTGACTTGTTTCCCTCAGTATATTGTTCGACATGCACAAAGACGACTGCTTCTTCTTTTAGAGTTAACTCGGTTTGGAGGGCTAACTCTGATCTGAGAGATAATATTTTTGATAACTTAATGAGACAAATGAATTTATACTCATTTAAAGAAAAGCCAATATGGTCAATCAGGGATAAAATGCTTTATTAGTATGGAATGACTAGGCCTGTCGTCCTGACTCTGTCCCCTTTAAAGTGTAATATATCAAAAATAATTTTTTATTTTGTGCTTTCGGAGTTTTTTATTCAACAAAAAAGTGAGTTTCCACTTTTTTGTTTTTTTGGGTATTATTTTTGTCGGTGTTGGTTAAGTGATTTTTCTTCTTCTTTTGGGATTTTTTTTTTAGATATTCATACTCTGTTATTTCTATTTGTTACTGATGTGGACACCAGGGACCATATGTGAGGTAAACCACCTTTTTGCTGGAAAATGAGAAGACTTTAAAAAAGAAAAACTTCAGTATTTACATCACAGACTAATGTAGATAAGCCAATAATGACCAGAAAGTTAATGAGGGAATGGTTATAATGGGACTTCGAATGATTTCAACCCTAAGGTCACTTTCATGCGTCGAGGATACTCTCGTTATTTGTTAACGTAGCATGTTGGGTGCTAAAAGATAACGTGACGGCTCGTAACAGCTTACTATCTATCACCAGTACAATCAAAAGCAAAATTGAATATGAGCCTGTCCATGTCCATGTTACATGTAGGTGGCTTAAACTTGTTCAAGTCTATGTAATAACCAAGAATCCTTCCTAAGTTTCTTAGACATAATTCTCACCTTCACAAAGAAACAATTTAACCAATTCCGTTAAATTCCACTTCCGTCTTTGAAGGGGTAAGGGGTAATTCTCTAAAATTAAATTTGTTCAGCCCAAAAATGTCTTCCACATCTATAGTTACCTGAATTAAACTGGCGGCTTTTCTGTGTTTATTATATTCGTTAGCTGCAAGAGGCGATCCAGCTAGATGTTTCATTTTAGTGTTACAAGATAATTGTTTCTGTCCATTTCTTTCTCTATGGCTTCCGCTAACTGCAAACAATTGGCGTTGTTCTCAAATTATTGATCATGCTGGCTTAAATTGTTAGGTCTGGAAGACAAACAACAAGAAACGGAACTTGAGCAAATTTTTCTTTAAAGCAAATTTTAACTTTGTTTTTTATTTTATTTCAACTATTAAAAAAACTTGATCCAACCACATCCTCTCCAAATGCCTGGGCATGATATTTAGGGAGGAGGGACTACCATTCAAGGTGGTAATGTTTGGCTTCAAATTGCTTTACCAGAAGTTAATTAATTAACTAGCGGCCGATCCGTTTTCATATAAGTCGTATATGTTGGTATAACACCGTACAAAGTGTATATGTGTCGCGTTTAATTTTTTCAAATACCAAAAATTATGTAATTAAATAAGTGGTGCTAGATGTACGTAATCTTCCATTTTATTGTGTATTTATCTGGCCTAACCAAAGCTTAATAATGGGGATTTTTAGCTTAATTTTCTGTTATGTCGAAGTTGATGTTGTAAATTTGTATTGCTTTTATGAAAGTAACTGCTTTTTATTGGTTTTAACCTGAATAGCGCATCTGAATATTTTTTTTTTATTTTTACCGATTTATTTTAGTATGTTATACCACTGGCAATGTTCTGTGAGTTTGGTCATTTGTATAAAAACAAAGTAAGCGCTAACACAAGTTTTGAGCAGTTGAAGTAAAGATCCTTGGGTTGTGAAAAAAAAATGAGGATCTATGTTATGAGTAGGTATATACTGGAAATGAAATGTCTGACAATTCTGCAGACATAGGATATTGATACAGTTGGGTCAATGGTGCAACTTGGAACTTCTTTTTGTGTCAGAATTTGCGTCATGGTTTCGGATGGCAATAGGAATGATTATGGACAGCCTAAGAGACATATGTAGATATGTAGGGAATGTTTTATTTCTTTTTTTATTATCAAGATATTAAATTTATATGGAGGGCCGTGCCACAAAGATATTGCGTGGTCGATTGTAATTTAACTTTAAAGCTATTAGTTCTATTTATCGCCAAATATTTTTCATTATTAAAATCTGGAGTGGGAGTTCTAGAGATTATTCTAGGAGAATTAAACCTTAAAAAAGTACATGTAGGCAGCAATTTCTTTCTCTGGGAAGAATCCTAAGATCCCCCCTCCCGGGTTATGATTTTTATTTTGACTACCTTTATTTTTCTCTGCTCTAACATTTGTGTTTCGGTCTTTAGAGATCTCTGTATTTAATAGACGAATAATTTGAATATCTGTTTTGTTATTTGTATCTTGAAAATCGTACCTTGGCAGTGGTACCTAATGGGGAAGTTGGCACCTCTTCCCCTTACCTTAGATTTCGAAAATTATTAGTGGGTATTCTCATTTAAAAAAGAACTCTTTTGGTATTTCCCTCTGAAAAACTGAAAAAGAGATTACCCCCTCCCCCTTGATTTTGGAATGCATTTCCCCCCTCCCATGATTCCCATGAACGAGAAGTCTTGCCTCTAAAATTTGGTATTTAATATTGTGGACGGACTATAAGATAATATACCTGCTACCAGCTCGTTAAAATGTGGTTTTAACTTGGCTTACAGTTTGCTCAAACTCAATAAAATATACCACCTACGAATCCCGTGCCCTTCCAAAAAAAAACAAGACGCCGGATACGACGTTTGCATGTAAGTTCTTATGACAATTATAATTTTTTGGTGCAAACACGAATAAAGCGTGAATTTAGGGCCAAGGGGGTTTTTCTGTGGACGAAGAAGAAAATTATATTACTCTTTTGCTCCTTGTATTATCTATTTTTATGAAGCATTTCTGGATCATGTAAATTGTTTGTATTTTTTATAGATACCACTTTTTTCCATCTAATCGTCATTCGTATATATTCAAGATGTGCTAGATCAGTGTTGTTGATGCTAGGTTGACTTGAAGTTATGTTTAAATATTATTTCTTTTTTTAATCGGCCATATTAAATCTTTGTATTTACTGATAGTACAAATGGGCCATGACCACATATTTTACTTTGTCAGGGAGCCGGTACTCTTTATTGTATAGTTTTGTTGCTGAATATATGGTATATTTATATACTTATGTGTTAGTTATTAACATGTTCAGTATTGTTCAGTATTAAATCAGTATTTCTTATGATATCAATATTTCACTGTTTTTGAAGTCTAAGCTGGAGAACCTTTAAAGTAATATTGGTATCTCCAAAGAGAGATCTGAACTAGATTGCATTAAGCAGGGCTGTGGGGTCAGTATCCTAAATTTTAAACCTTCGTCATATTGGTGCTAGAGATCGATATTAAGAAGAAAAGTCCGATTTTAGCTGATATATAAGTGTAAGGTTCGGTGTTTATCTAGTAACATTGTTTTTTGCAAGGGAAAAATTGAAATAGCGTTGTTATAAACTCATGCTTTCGATTTGGAATGGGGAATATAAGTGATTTCTCCGATTGACGGCAAACTACCCTAGATAAGCATTTAGACTCGTACCAGCTAAGATTGAAAGGTACGAGTCGGATTTCGACTGCTTCGGAAGTCTCAAGCTGGGTATTCACTAATATGTATTCTGCCTGCAAAAGAAGAACTAGTCTAAAGATAATATTAATCGTTGCTAGGGGCCGAAATCAAGATAATTATGCATCTTGATATTATATTTGAAAGTAATAAATTAAGTTTTTGCTCATAGACACCTGTCCTATTGTGGCGCAGTATGTTTGACCTTAGCTTGGTAATACTGGGACCGAGGTATCGAACGTTGCTGCAGCAACACACCTCAGGGCTAACACCAGGAACATAGTAGTCATGAAACGTCGTTAATCTAATTCCTTTACTTTCTAATTATTGACACGGTGTCTCAACAAATTCTTATTAATGATAAACCGTCATATATAAAAATTGAGACTTCTAAAAAGCAAAGTATAAGGCAAACTGAATTTGTCTATTTCGTGCATCTAGGCTTGGAAAAGTATTAAGTAGTGCTTTGTCTGCAAAGGAAGCACTGAAAAACCGTCATGTTAAATAACGAAGGGGTTCCAAATTTTGAGTCATTAGACATTCAAGTTCAGTAATTAATAACCGATGCGTAGAGACTCCAAATCATGAAATACCTCTCCAACCAATAACATGTCTCCATAAATTAGTATTATAACTGCTACGAACAAACATTGTAAATCAATAGTGCTTTCTTGGTTATTTCCGAAATCAAAGCTTAGGCAGTCAATAAATAACATTTTGTCTTCAAAGAAAGGGATAAACTGGAACTGTGTACATCAAGGCTTTTGGCCCAGTGTTGGAGTCGTCAGAGAGTCTGGCTGTGGAGTGGGAACCAGAATGCCAATTCGTACTTTTTGAAATCTTTATTAAATAAACCATGCTATCTATGAAGCCATGCTATCTATGATATAGTTATTTGAATTTTTAAACAATTTACATACAAAAATCAGCATGGTTCACCCAAAACCGTACGGTTGGCGTTGGGTGACTCAGGTAAATAAAACACATCCATATAAAATTGATTCTCTGAGAGAATAAATTCTCTCAGATTTATAGAGAATAAATTCTCTGTTTTAAATAAAGAAAAAAAATTCAATAATAATGATACTACGGGGAAAAAACTGCATTCCCTATCTTTGCTGTGGGGTCACACTCACCAAACAACGAACAACTACACCTTAATTTAAATCAAATCTCAAAAACAAACGAAACTAAATTTCATACTTAGTGATTTTACTTTCAATTTTCCTTTAAAATCACTAGAATTGTCTATCCTCTGCATATCATTTTTCGAATGATTCTATAATTTTATACTCTCCATAATAAAAGAAAACGTGGAACTGGCAGACACTGTAGGTGGAGAATATTCCTACCCTTATTATTGTTGTTATGTATATTCCATCGGCTATAAAACAAACCATTTCGGGCAGCAAGTTCACATCAGACCTATACAGAAATTTTAATTTATAAAAATGACGGCCCGTCGCCAGTAATATCCTAAGATCTTTATAAACTTCTCGAATTGTTTTTTTTTCTGATTTACCCAATAATACTCGATAATAGTCTTGTTTTGAATAATTCGAATTGGACTAACAATTGAAGAATTTGTACCAAAAGATACAGAAGAATAATACAAAATACAAGAACGGATGAATGAAAAGTAGAGAAGCCTAAGTATACTAGTTTGAAACATGTGTTTAAATTTACGAAAAATTCCCAAATTATGCGGTAAAACCCGGTATAAAGTTTCAGTATGGGATTGGAAGCAAAGTCTCATCTATAATAGCGCCAAGATACTTTAACTTTTGACGGTCAATCATACCATATTCATATGTTTATGCTCTATCCATGGGTAATAATGCTGTCCTCGATAGTATGAGAAATGTACTCTTAGGGGGGTTCACCTATAGCTGATGCACTCTCAGGCAACTTGGAATTTCGTTTAACGATTCTCTTGCACTATGTCTATGAGCAACCTCTCTGACTTTGCGATCACAACTAAAGAAGTATCATCAGCAAACATAGGCATTGTAACCGCGCTATCCTTTTTGAGGATATCATTCATTCTTATTTTCCAGTTTACTTGCTGATAGAGGAAAATTATTCGTGAAAATGAAAATACGGGTCCATGTACCAAACCCTCTGGAACTTCACATTCAATACAATTTTCTTCAGATCCCATATTACCAATCCGAACATATTATTTTCTACAAGACAAAAAGAACGTAAAAACGAAAGAGCTGGACCCCTAATCACATAAGTTTCGGACTTCACTAACAGAATATTATGACTAACCATATCAAAAGCCTAACGCCATAGTAATAATGCTAGTCAAATATATGTTTGCTTGCTCAATAGTACAATCTTGATAGAATCCAAATTGAGTAGGAATAAATATTCTCTGGTCTTTCAAGTACTGATAAATTATAATCGAAAGACATTTTTTCAGTATCCTAGACATAATTGGTAAAATTGAAATAAGTCTGTAATTTTCTATATCGCCAGTATTGCCACCTTTATGTATTGATATAACTCTTGCTGATTTAAACCAACTCGGGAACAATCCATCTTTTAGACACTGATTAATTAATGAAATAAAAGTTGGTGCAATCTCTTCCCAAACTGTTTTTATTCCTATAATTGAAAAAATGTCAGTCAGCAACCGAACTTTTCATACCATAAACAATTTTTCGAGCAAAAAGCCTGGTCGCCTGGTTTGCTTATAATCAGTTGTTTCACTCTCCGTCCAACTATCGAAAAATGGTTTGCAAATTCTTCACAAATTTTCTTTGGGCTTGTACGGCTCGTTCCATCCTTTACAGAATATTCCCTGGTTGATTCCTCGAGGTGGTTGTCCTAAAGCAAGGTGGCTCTTATCACATTCCATGTTATCGACGAACTTCCTGACGCTTTTTCGAATTCAGTTTTATAATAATCTTGTCTTGCCCTTCGCAGGGCTGCCACAAAGTCCCTAAAATCGAGTAAAGGTCCCTATTGGTCCCTTAAATTGATAAAGGTCCTTAAAGTCCCTTATTTTGCTTTGGTTTAAAGCTTTGTCCTAGAGCTGCCTTTGACTCGGCCTTTTGCCTCCTCCATGTCCTAAAGCTGCCATTGACTCGGAATGGCGTGAACAAAGCTCTGTTAATGTTCTGAAGGATCTGTATTAATCACCAGCAGAATATTGGAGATTCATTATGTCCATTATTACCCCAAGTGGCCGACCAAGGTTTGTAATTGAAAGGTAGGTTATTTACTTTTTCTTTTCACTGCCTTTCTCGAATTTTGTTGCAGAACAATTTTTCAGCACTTTAAAAGAGGTGAAGACTGATAAACAAAATAGATTGTCGACGCTCACCTTATCTGCCATCTTGCGTACTAAATGCGGGACGAAGAGGTTGAATATGTATTCTTCATCGCTGATAGTTGATCATGAACTAGAGAAACGGCTAAAGGAAGTAAGAGCATCTGCGACCGTTGAAGATTGTATATGAGTGATCAAAGTTAATCTGTAATAGAGAAAGTTTCTGTTTTGTGTTACATTAGATATTTGAAACATCCACTGTTCCTGAATTGTTGTTTGAAGACCAAAGTGTGCTTTATTGATTTATTGTGATAAAAAGTACCTAATTAAGTAGATTAGATTTCAGTAGATTTAGAATACCGATGCGGTCAGAGGCTTGATTCCTTCGTTTACAGTTGCGTGTCAGTTGCTTTAATCATTTGAATCTAGTATCTCATTTGTTGTTTGAAGTCCACTTTTAAGTGCTTTACTATGATGAACAGCACCTGATTAAGTAGAATAGGATTCTATTTATAATAACTAAGGATATTGAAAGTGCATTTTTAAGCCCCGTTCTCGTGCGTGTCTAGCAAATCATCTGTGTTTACGCGCGTGTCAGGCAATATATTCGTGTCTAAACATATCTTGTTCCCACGTAGGCATAAACACCAAATACCAACTTAATTAATACATGAAAATCGTTTTTTCGTTGTGAGCATTCAGATTCACTGGCGCTGCAGATTTGCAGCAACTATTGCAAATGCAGCGTTTGCAACATTTTAAAATCGCCGCTAGCTCAAGAGTATACCATTTCAGTATAATAGAGATTTACAAGAGCCACTGCAAACGCTGCATTTGCAACAACTGCAACGTTTCATAATCGTCGTTATTACAACGAGATCAAACAACTCCCCATTACTCTTTTGCAGTTTTAAAGAGAACATTGCTTTAAATCGTCGTATGATCAGCCGTTAGTCGATTGACCGTTGCAGAATGGTCTAATTCTGAATTGATCTGTGAATTCAGCAGAAAATTGAGCATTCCTACGAACTTTTAAATGCACTTTGAGGGTGTGGGCATGTCTAGAAATTCCCTACCGATAGTGACGCTATCTATCGATTTTCTACCGAATTTTGGGGACGCCATACCGATTTTCGAAGCATGCGAAGTGGAAACACTGTCGGTAGCCTATTGAAGATATCGAAGAACAAATGAGAGTTTATGCCTCTAAAAGCTGAGGGAATGCCCAGCTTTCCTTGTAAATCTTTTTTGGCATTACTGAAAGAACTTTCCTCATTTTGAAAATGAGTTTTCTTGGTTAGTATAGAATAACCTGTTTTAAGTTTGTATTGCTAGAATCCCAATAGGCTTGTCAAACAGTTAAATTAGGCCTACTGTAAAATGTCTATTACAGTGCCTAAAAATTGGATTGTTTCAGCATTGACTTTTATGACACAAAGATTTTAAAAGGGCATTAGAGGTCAATGTCTATTGGAGGAGTAGATGCATGGGCTTCAAAATACCTTCCCAGGGGATCATTTTTGCTGTGGATAGATTTCTGAAAGTTTAATTCACCCTGCTCAACTAGCCTACATTCCAATATAGAAAAAACCCTAAACTAGAATTTTAATATCTTGAAAAGTAGCCCGGCTAGTTGAGTTAGGTGAATAAACTTAAAAGTATATGTTCAGAGCCTAAAATATGCTCTGGGAGTAGATGCATGGGCTTCAAAATACCTTCGCAGGGGATCATTTTTGCTGTGGATAGATTTCTGAAAGTTTAATTCACCCTGCTCAACTAGCCTACATTCCAATATAGAAAAAACCCTAAACTAGAATTTTAATATCTTGAAAAGTAGCCCGGCTAGTTGAGTTAGGTGAATAAACTTAAAAGTATATGTTCAGAGCCTAAAATATGCTCTGGGAACATATTTTAATTTATAAATTTTGACTTCCTCCCTCTACAGCTAATACTTGGCTATTGATGAACTTGTGTAAATATTCTGTTTCCTCTTCTGCAGGAAACATGCTAAATAAACTAAAGCATTACCATTTGAATCTAAAGCAGTACAATTTCCCTTTCTGATTCTTGAGTTTTTCCCATAGTCTCTGGGGCCTTTTGGTGGAATCTAGAGGGGTTGGACTCCCAGAGCTTGTTAACTGCTTGAGCACCAAAGTTGTGTTTATATTTCTTTAGTTGAAGATACTTGATATTGCACATTTTTTACCCTCATCTTGATATCCTAATTTACACAGCTTGTTTCTTTATTAAAAAAAGGCCCAATGCTTTTTTGTGACTTGACAAGGATTGACTTTTCAGGAAAATTACTTTTACTAAAATGATCATAGAAAAGCTAAGAGAGAAACAAGAGGAAGGCTTTAGTTGAGGAGTTGAAAAGAAGAATAAGCTCAGGTGAGCCCAACCTCATGATCTTCAAGGGCCAAATCATTCCAAAAAACAAGGCTGCTCATCACAGTTAGGGAGTGCCACCCTGGTCCCCTCCAAAGCAATCCATGATGGAAACCTAGTTATATCATCATGTCCTCATGTAAATAGTTTTGTTTCCCCAGTGTTTCATTTTGATAAATCGTCAGTTGATATTTCTTGTGAAGCTTCATCCAATCCTTCTCCAAATGTTTCCCATGTTGATTTAAGAGCTATTTCTGCTAATGTTAATTCAAATGTTATATCTAATAATTTGCTCATGTCATGTCAGAATTCAGCGGATTCAAGTTTTTCAAGTACTATATCTGATATTACCTCTGAGTCTCAACAGCCGAATTTCCCGAGTCGGAAGCCCCTTTCTGAAAATACTTTCCGTGTTCTTTCAAGCAATGTTGACTGTCTGACAAATAAGCTTCTAGAATCCGAAGTGCTTCTTAGGGAGGAAGCAGCAGATATTGCGAGTTTTGTTGAATTGTTACCAAAACATGGTTTTTTGGTGGTTACTGAAACATCCCTACAGATCTCGGGATATCAACTATTTAGCAACTTGGAGCATTCAAATTGTCAAAGAGGAGTTGGTGTTTATGTAAGAGATGGTATCCAGGTTAGTGTTGTAAATCCTACTATGCTTGATATATCTTTGATAGAAAGTGTATGGCTTGATATCTCCATTGCTAATATAAATTTGCGTCTTGGGTGCGTTTATTGAAGTCCAAGTGCTCCTTCCCTTGAAGATAGTGAATTGGCCTTCAAAACTATCATTGATGAAATGACATCTTCAATATCTCTTCCTAGCTCATTTGAGTTAATAATCACTGGAGATTTTAATTTTCCTGCAATTGAGTGGGTTGAAGGAACTGGACATATTTCATCTAATAGTAGAGACTCACCTTTTCTATCTTGCCTATCAAATAATTTTCTTCAACAGACTATCGATAAGCCTACACGCTATAGAGCTGATCAGAATCCCTTGCTGTTAGACCTTGTCATTTTGTGTGATACTGATTCCCTCATTTGTAATGATTATTTACTGCCAATTGCTAGTAGTGACCACCTAGTTATTCTGTCTGTGTTGTCCCTAAATAGTCATCCTCAACCTAAATTTCGTCCTCAGACTTTCACCAACTATGAGGCAATACAGCAGGAACTTTCATCTGCAAACTGGTCAATGCTTATCACCAGTGACATCAATGAGTCATGGCTAAATTTCAAAAAAACTCTTCTTGCTCTTGAAAAGAAACATTCCAGGGTTATTTTTAGGAAACAGCCCAAAACACTTCCCTTCCTCACTAAGGAAGTTAAGAAGCTGATTAACCAGAAATCTAGAGCTTGGAAACAGTATATGAAGAAGAGGAACCAGGAGACCCTGTCATTTTATAAGGCAGTACAGAATTGTGTAACAGATTCTGTAAAAAAACTGAAATCTGCCTACGAGGAAAATTTGGCTTCTGAGATCAAGTTAAACCCAAAATCTTTTTGGAGACACGTCTCTTCTAAAAACCCAAATCATCATACTATTCCTGACCTTGTTGACCACAGTGTATTACTCTCATCTCCAATAGAAAAGGCTGACATTCTAAATGCACAATTTGCTTCTGCCTTTACCCAAAATTCAGGCACCTCCTCACCAGATCCTCCATTGTATGAAGTGCTTTTCCCTATGCCTGATCTGTCAGTAGGTGAATTAATGGTTTTCAATAGCCTTGAGAAGCTTGATGTAAATAAGTCAAAGGGACCAGACAGTGTTCATCCACGTCTTCTTAGGGAGTGTTGAAAAGCTCTCAGCTACCCCCTGTGCATGCTGTTCCGGTTATCTCTTCAAAATGGGGAACTACTGCATGATTGGAAAACATCTTATATAACCCCGATCCATAAAAAGGGATGAAGAGACTCAGCAGAGAATTACCGTCCCATAATTATCACCTCTGCAGTTGTTAAGGTGCTTGAGAGATTTGTTAATAAAGCTCTAATTGAACATCTTGAGGTCAATAATATCCTTTCCACATCACAACATGGTTTCAGATCTGGTAGATCTGTGGACACTAACCTTATCCAAACATATGAATTAGTGACTACACTGCTTGATGAGGGTTTTCCTGTCGACATGATTCTTCTTGATCTGTCCAAAGCATTCGGCAAAGTTTATCATGAATTCCTCATAATCAAATTGAGGGCTGCAGGTGTCAACGAAGGTGTTGTACAGTGGATTATGGGCTTCCTTTCTGAAAGATCACAGAGTGTCAGAGTTTTTGATTTGCAAGGAACTCCTCATTTCTCTTCTCCCACAACTGTATTAAGTGGCGTGCCCCAGGGCACTATTCTTGGACCAACACTTTTCAACTTCTATATTAACGAATTACCCACCCTTCTTTCAAATCTTATTACCCTTTACACTGATGACTCAAAACTAGTTGGAAAAGCGGCAACTCCCTCTGACCAGGAATCAATTCAAACAGATCTTGATAGTCTAGTAAGATGGGCTAACATGTGGCTTCTGACTTTCAATGTTGACAAATGCCATGTAATTCATTTTGGCAAAAATAACAAGCATCATAAGTATTTCCTTCAAGACAACTTCCATTCTGCTGTTTCTGATGAAAGAGATCTTGGGGTTATTGTAGATCACCAATTAAAGTTTAGCAGCCGTGCTAAGTCTGTTTCATCTTCTGCAAATAAAACCCTTGGTATCATAAAAAGAACCATCTCCAGCTGACACCCTAGAGTTCTTATGAAGTTATATAAGGCGCTTGTACGTCCACGCCTGGAGGTTGGAATGTCATTGGCAGCCCCTTTCTTCAAAAAAGATAGGAAGTTGCTTGAGGATGTCCAGCGTTGTGCCACTAAGATGGTTACCAACATGAATAAATTTCCATGCGAAGAAAGACTACGTCGTTTGAAGCTGCCAACGCTGACATACCAACAGAAAAGGGGTAACATTATTTTAACCAAAAAAATCCTCTCTAAAAATACCCTTCCTGGTCTCTTTGCACAGCCCTTGCATTCTGGTACTAGAGGACATTCTTTGAAGCTCTCCATGCAGCGTTCCACGAGTAGACATAGAAGCCACTTCTTCAGCCAAAGAATCATCAATATGTGGAACCAGCTCTCTGAAGAAACAGTTTCTGCTACTTCAATTGACATGTTCAAGTCCCACCTTGATAGGGAATGGCACTGCCAGGAGTTCCTTTACAATTGGGAAGCTGCAGAGTCCTCCACAAGAGTCTAATCTAACAGCCACAATCTACACCTAACGAATTCTTTTTTTCTCATGGAGCATCACAAGGATGGATAATCCTTATATTGCTCCAAGCTGCAATTTAAGGTAATTTAAGGTGACCTCTTGCATCATTTTGTCACCATTTTCACAGCAAGTAGGCCTACTGTCAACAACTTTTTCCAAAAAAGCCAGTTGTGGTAAAACTAGAGTTTTTTCTGAGTATATGGATTGTACTTACTCATTGACTGGGACCTGCCAGGGACAGGATCACAAAAAGTGCATTAGCAAAGTAGCATGCTGCTTGGCAGATTTTATTTGAAAATACCATTTTTCTGCTAAAAAAAAGCTATCAAAACACAAGTTGTCCTTCTAAGGTGTCAGCAATTTTCAGGATTTTGTTGAGTTCTGCTACTGGCAAGTTAGGAATATTTTGCATACCTGGTCAGAGGGTTTTTTACTGGCTTCTATATTACAGTATGCTTGCCACTAATGTGAACAACAGGGAGAGTATAGAGTGATTATTGAATTCCTCAATGTTGGTTAAAGATAAGGTCTAGTAATTTTGTTCATATGTTGGGACTTTGATAGCTTGTGAAAGTGAACTTGAAAGCCTGAAAATCATCAAAGCCACCTAGGATCTGAATACTGGCACAAGGGAATTATTTATAATGGTAATTTCATGAATTTTTACCTATTCTACTGATGCAGATTTTCATCTTGTTTTACCCATTTTTTTCACTCACCACTTAAGATGCCTTACTAAACTGTGGTTCCATCACTTTACTCACATGCATACAATTTGAGCTTTGCAGGAAATAACCACCCCTACAGCTACTATTATTTATCTATTTTTGCTGTGACTGCTGCTACAACTACAGCCTTCCATTTAAATAATCATTCCCAATTAAAGTATGGCCTGTTCTAAGCCTGAATATATGAATATCCAGGTGCCTAACTTGTTGGTATAGATCAGGAGTTAGGGTACCACAATTACAGGATCTGGTTCTGAAACCTCTAGTTCAAGGCCTCTTTTTCTTTTAGTAGCTTCTTGTACTGACATGCTGAATTATCCCTATACCTAGTGCCCTGCCAGCTAATCTGCCTGCTCATTTCCCTTAATCCCAATATACACTAGTACCCACATTGCTACAATCTTATACTTGGCTGTTATCAGTTTTAGCACCCTCTTTTCTAAAAGCAGCACTGGTCTTCTTGCTTGACTATACATCAAATAATCCCTAACTGAAAGTGGTTGGCTACATATCAAATATTTATCTACTGGGAAAGCACTTGCAATAAATTGAATCACTTCCAATAATACATTTAACTCAAGCAAAAACAAAAAAATACAGCTGTTGAGTTTCCTTAAAAAGACAATGATTAAGTTATCCCTGGGACCCACAACTACAGCTGTGTCCCCAGTGGCAAAGCATAATCTATTAGTAAATACCATCTTATATTCAGTCTGTGTCTACTAGTCTACCTAGTCATTTCACCCATTTTTGTCATCTCTGGTGGTTCTTTTAAGGTGTCTGTTGCAAATAGAATTTGTGCTATATCTGCCTTTACACCTGTACTGGAAGCTAGCTTACCTCATCAATGATTCCAGGAGTTTAGAAGGGGGGGGGATGTTTCAGAAATATGTTTCACAATTGAAAAGTATCAAACAAATCAAATAAATGTTATTTTGAATTTGGTAAAGAACTATACAGACTGTCCATTGATTTTAAGCAAGCCTTTGACCTGATCAGGCAAGATAGTCTCTTGCATATCTTGGCTCACCATGGAAATCCCTTTGATATTATCAATATTATGACAAGTTTGTACAATAAGGCTAGAAGCATAGTGCAGATCAGTAGAGGACTTACTGAAGATGTTTCTACCTCTATAGGTTTTCTCTAAGTATTACTCCTCCCACTAGTCTTTTCTCCCTTTTCCTAAATACTGTGTTGGCACTTGTCCCTAATAACACTGGAATAGTCTTGGGAGGATACATTTTTGTTCTACTTGCCTATGCTGATGACATTAACTATCTGAATAGAAAAATAAAGGAGCTCCAAGCCATTGTAAATGCTATCAACAATTCAGCTAGTTCCTTTGGAGAAAAGATGAACCTCAGCGAGACCAAGGCAATGATAGTATCACAGCATGCAGAAACTGGTCTTCTCTCACCAAAATCATTATTTGGGGCAAGGAAATCCAATGAGTTGATGAGTTTTTTTTCACCTAGGAAGTGTGCTGACATCCACAAACAACTCCTTGAAAGATATCAAATGACACCTGGTTCTTCCCTCTTTATGCTTTGAGTCACTGCATTCTATTTGGAAATTAAAAAAAAGGAAGTTTTTTCAACTGAAAGTAAGAAGCAAGATTAAAACTTAAAACAAACAGAAATTATTCTATATATGAGAAGGTTTACCCCCTTGTCAACACCTCACTCTTTATGCTAAAGTTAGAATATGGTTCCAATTCTTTATTTGTGACTTAGAATCACAAAGGCCATTTAATTAGAGTAAATAGCTCTTTTGAAGTAATAAAAGACCTTAATCTTAAATCTTTGTTTTAAATTTTATTGTTGCTTCTTATTTTCGGTTGAAAGAAATTTAATTTCTTATCATTTTTTGAATAATACTGGGAAATCAAGTGCCCCCTTCATATAAATTTTCTCTTCCCCCCATGAAAAGTTCCTCCATGGGAAGATCCTCCCATGTAACACCCTCCCCTCTACACCCCCACCAGAAAAATTGCCCCTGAAAATGTCTGTAGGCTTCCCAATAACCAATACTACATGGGAAAAATGTGCAAAGTTTGAAAGTAAAACAGTTCAAAATAGGGATGAAACCTTTTTATTGACAGTGAATAGATATAAAATTATTTAACTGGATATTTCAAACTCATATACAGTGTTCATTATCAGCAGTAAAACTGCTGATTTTCTCATGGAAAATCAGTGTTCATGATCAGCAGTTTTACTGCTGATGAACACTGTATATGTGTTCAAAATATCCAGTTAAATAATTATATATCTATTCACTGTCAATAAAAAGGTTTCATCCCTATTTTGAACTGTTTTACTTCCATCATGGAAAGGCAGTGTGGTCTTTGAAGTTATCTATGTGCAAAGTTCATTAACTTCAGCCCTCCCCCCTGGGACTGTGGTAGATTAATTCATACTCAAAGTCATAGCTATTAGATATTTTACTATGCTGAACAAAATGGCTATCTCAAAATCTTGATCCAGGGAATCTGGAAAAAATGAGCATGGACAGGGTTCTAGTTGCCCTCCAATTTTTTGGTTACTAAAAAAGGGCAATAGAGCTTTTGATTTCCATTTGAATGGACCCTCTCTCGATATTCTAGGACCACTGAGATTATACAATCACCCCTGGGAAAAGAAAAATAAAAAAACGTGTATCTATAATCTTTCTTCTTCAAAAATAAAAAAATTCCACTTATTTGTAGATAGGACCTTGCAACCTCTACGGTAGGGTATACTGAATCTGATGATGTGGTTTTTATTAAGATTCTATTATTTTTAGGAGGGATTTGCCCTTTTTTGAAACTAAGGCAAACTTTCCCAGGCTTGAAACTTTTGATGAGTAAGATTACGCTTGATGAAACATATTTGAAATCAGCATGAAAATCCAATTCTTTGATGTATCTATTGGTATCAAAATTTCGTTTTTTAGAGTTTTGGTTACTATTGACCTGGTTGCTCCTAACTTACTGTTTGTTACCATCAACTTCTTAAAACCGAAGATGTGACTTTTTTGTGCCTTAGTGATTCCAGATGCAATGAATGGAGTAGGGAGATGGACTATGAAAGCAGATGACAAGCACCAACTGGCTGTATTTGAAACTAAATTGCTCTAAAAGTTTACTGTCATCACTTACCTTGACCAAGCATCAAACAAATTACTACTGTCCACCTTGAATTACCCTCAAACCATTATGCAGACCATCCAACTTCAACAGCATTGATGGTTAAGACATGATCAGGTTATGTCCTCTGTCCAACAGCCAAAAATAGTATTGGAAGGAAGAATAAAAGCCTCTTGCTCAAGGAGACAACCTCCAAAGCGCTGGCGAGAAAACTCTTCTTATCACCCTATCCCAGTACTGATGAAGACTGCAACAAACAGGAATGCATGCCAAAAATATTGTTACAATGCCATTACTAGAGAAGCCCCAAATCAGCCCACCTGGACAGATGTGAGTTAAGTAAGTAGTTAAGTATCTCACAGTATGGCAAGGTTAATCTTGGTGGGAATGTTTGGTTCTGATCATATTTTTCAATTATTTCTATGTAGGTAAGGTCATTTTGGATCAACATCATCCATGAAAAATAATTATGCTTCTTTTTTTTTGTATTCTAGTTTCTAGTGATGCCAATCCTAGTTCGCAATATATTCCAGGTAGGGGGTTAATTTTAGGCATCTAAAAATTTTCATAAGTATGTAATGCATGGTTGTTACCAGTTTTTTTTTAGAAGTCAGACAGGTGCCTCTTATAATCCAACTTGCTTATTACAACTTCTCTCACAAGCTGGCAACATAGAAAGGGACTCTGCTCCTGAAGTTTCCAATTAACTAATTCACATGGTGAGTCTATGAGAGTATAGGGCCAAGAATTACACCAAGGTAGCAAAATTTTTCTGCTGCTAGGACAGGGGTATATTTCATGTTGTTGACAGTTGTCCATACACTGGGATAACCAAGACCTTTCTAAACAGTCGCTTCTAGGACATGTTCATCTCTTGATTTTGTGACAAGTGTACCATTGTTAGCTTACATATACAGCTTGTATCCCAAGATATGATAAAAATTTGTATCACTACAATAAATAGGGAAAAGAAGTGGGTTTAGTACTCTCCCTTCCCCTTGAGGTACTCTCACATCTGGCCTAGTTTTTGATGGAGGGTATCCAGCATTTACAACCCTCCCTGGAAAATCCCCCCTCAACAAAAATACCCCTTACAGAGTATATAGTAAAATAGAAAATGATGAAGTCTAATAGAAAAAAAAAAACAACACAAAGTTGTAAAAACAAATTCCAAGAAAAAGACTATCATAGGCTGCACAGGAGTGCTACCTAAGTAAAAAACAATGTTGACAAAATGTATTATTTATTCTTTTTTTTTGTTTTAGACCAGGGCATTTTATATTGAAGGAGTTGTTATAGAACTTCAAAAAGGGCTCGTTTGATTGGAATTTGAGAGGACTAGTGCCCTTTTTAATAGTTGAAAGTGATAGGAGGGTAAGTAGCCCCCCACGCCCATCATTTCTCCTAGCACTTATGACCAAAAATTGGATGTAGCCATTTTGTTCAGAGTAATTGAAAGGTCTGATATCTTTGAGGGTAAAGGTTTTTGGGGCATGTAATGTTTTTATAGATAGTTTGGATTTTTTGGAGGGGGCTCATTTTGATTGGTAATGAAAGCTTCCTGGTTCCTTTTTTAAGAGTCAAAGTGATCAGAGGGCAACCACCCCTTCTCCTCCCCAAACACACATCATATTCTCCCAAAATGCGTCTAATAAACATTTTGAAATAGCCATTTTATTTAAAATATTACAATTATCATATAACAAAGGCTTTTGGGGCTGAAATAAATTCCCAGAGCCTGTGGGCAAGGGTTGTAAGTTATGCTCTGGAGGCGTTTTTAAGCTTTTTATGGAATTTAAAGTTTTTATGGAAAGATGGTTGTTTATCTTTAGTGGAGGCTCATTTGGTTCAAAATTAGAAGTCCTAGTTCCCCTTGAAGAGTCAAAAGTAATGGAGGGCAACTTAGACCCTCCCCAAGATGACTCCTCATTTCAGCATACGCATCTGATTGAATTATTTTATATCGATTTTGTTGAAAATAGACCAAAGAACATATAAAAATGCCTCTAGGGTTGACACAAACCCCTCAGCTCCCCGGGGATGGGGTTGTAAGTTATGCCCTCGGGGCATATGAGGTTTTATGGAATGGGTGGTTGCATGAACTTCAATTGGGGCTCATTTGACTTGAAATTAGTTGTAGCTCCCTTCTTAAGAGTCAAAGCTGATTTAATAGTTCTTCCCATACCCATCATTTCTCCAAATACCTCCAACTGTTATATACTTCAGAGGAAACTCATTGGATTGACAATCACAGGTCCTAGTGTCCTTTTAATGGTCAAACTAATCAGAGTGCACCTACCCCCGCCCCCTCCTATACGTCATGTTTTAGCAAAATGAATTCAATATAAATTTTGGGACACTTTTTTTTGTTCAAAATAGTCCACATATAACAAGACCTTTGGAGTTGATATAAACTATCAGAATTTAGGGGTGAGGGTTGTAAGTTATGCCCCTTGGGCCATTTAAGGTTCTTATGGAAGGGATGGTTGTATACTTTAGAGGTGGCTCACTTGGTTGAAATTTGAAGTTCTAGTTGACTTTTCAGAGTCAAAAGCGATAGAGGTCAGCTACCACCAATATCATAGGCAGCACTGCTCATCATAGCTAGTAATATCATTTGTACTTTAAAGGAGCTAATTTGATTGGAAATTCAATGCTCTAGTGCTTTTTTAAGAATCAAAAGTGGTTGTAGGGCAATCAGCCCTCCTCTTTAGATTGTAATTTTCTAAACACTTCCAAGCAAAATTTTAATACAGCCATTTTGTTCAGAGGGCTATTGTGTTGGTCAACCCCCCACAGCTATGTAATTAGCTCATTATCCTTAAAAACTAAGTTTTGGTTTTGAATTAAGTAAAAAAGCACTGTGAATGCTGGTTTCAAATAAGGCATATCAACGGTGTCCCAAGAAAGACTGAGGGCATAAAGTTCAGACATTTGGAGATACTTCTGTTGCTACTTCTGCTCTTAAAATTTAACTAAATCAAAAGTGTTCAAGTGTAACCAAGCTGTCGAAGAGCACAGATAAAAGTTTTTGGGAATGGTGTTAAGTTTTATTTTTCAGGTCAACTAGAGGAGGTGTGCAACTAAATTGAACAGTAATATTTGTGTCAAGATTTTCAAAAGGGTCTGTCTAGTTAAAAATTGTCAAAAAAGTTTCTCCAGTCTACAATTAGCAAGTCAAATTATGAATTCTTAAAGAAAAAAACCAAAATGATTTAAGCTATTATTTTCCCTGAAAAGGTTTATTTCAATATAAAATGTGCCAACCGTAAAACTAGCACAAATCAGCATGAATAAATAAATAAAACCCAAAACGAACAGAAATTACAATAACAAACCGAGTCAAACTCAAAACGAGCAGAAATTAATATGACTAGGGCTTTACCCTACTCATATATTTGAACATAAAGGGGGAGGGGAGGTAAAGTATTTGGACAGTTTGAAGTCAGAAGACGATTCTTACTTCATAATATGCAGAATAATTATACCTAACACATTTTGCATGCAGACCCGCTATACTCCCGCCCCCCTCTAATGTGCAAATCTATGGCCCAAATTTGTTTCTAAAGTAACGAAAAAACTGGCTTGTTCTCGAGTTTTACACATCATAAACTTGAGCGAGTGACGTATAATGCACAAACCACCGAATTTTTTATGAAAAGAGAGCCGGATTTTCTAGTACGGTAGCCTATTATTTAAAACCAATCAGAAATTAAATTAAAAAAAAAAATAGTTTGTCCAACTGAAAGTAAAGAATAACAGAAGGGTTTTTTGTTAGCTTCTTTGTTACTTTAGAAGCAAATTTGGGATATAGATTTGCACATTAGGGGGGGGGGGCTAAAGTATAGTGGGTCTGCGTGCAAAATGTATTAGGTACAATTATTCTGCAAATTATGAAGTAAGAATTGTTTTCTGACCTCAAATTGTCCAATTACTTGACCCCCCCCCCTTATGCGCAAATATATAGCCCAAATTATATATTTCCCATCTATTTTGTCAGTTTTTTTGTCTTGTAAGACAAAAAAAGAAATTTCAATTTTTTTCTTTTTTGTCTTGTTTCTGTTTTTCCATTTGTTGAGTTTCAAATTCTTTTTCTGTGTTTCAATAATGCTTGTAAATTAGTTTTTATTAATAAAACTTGTATGTACGGTAAACAGTCTGTTGCTATTTAAGCCCCCCCCCCCCGGTGGCTAGGTTAGGCGCACGATGAAATCGGATGTTTGGGCTAGGGCTCTGCAGTGGAATTGGACGCTAGGGACCCTCGGTGGTCAGGTTAGGGGGCCCCGGTGAAATTGGATACTAGGGCCTCATTGGAATTGGATGCCAAGCTGGTGGAATTGCTCGGCAGGAGTCTAGCGTCTTGAAGGTCTCCCACTAGCAGACCCTGGAGGTTTCTTCGTACCCCTCGCGGGTTTCAAAGAAAAAATACTCTCTATTAAGTAACAACCGAAAGTAAACACAACCTATTAAGTAACAACCAAAAGTAAACAAGCGTATTACGTAAAAGCTTTTTTCCTGGCCCTCTAACAAGTCCTATTACATAACAATCAAAAGTAAACATTTCGCTATGATGTAACAAGCAAAACTTATTACATAGCACCCAAAGAAATTCTAGGGTAAAGAAGCCCCTGAAGGTTTTTAAAGACTCTATTACGTAACAACCACGGTAATCCTAAAGATTTTTTCCCCGGCCCTCGCGGTTTTTTAAGCATAACAGTCATCTGCATTTCTTAGAAAACATTCTCTTTGATGTAACATGCACCTGCATCCCTTAGAAAACATTCCATATGACATAACATTCAAGTGCTGGCTGTCATGGAATGACGGGATTTTGCTCTCATCAAAGTAATTATGCTGCCACTAATACAGTTTAATATACATATTCCGATATCTTTTCCTTACAGTCTTAATACTTCTTTATTTATTAAACTCAAAAAGTGAAAACATTGAAAATGTATTTTGTTTTCAGTAAACTGCAAAATATATTCTTGTTTTGAGAAGGTGTTGGGGTTTTCAGCCCTGCTCATGTTAATTTTTGGTCGTTTTGAGCTTGACTTGGTTATTTATTGTAGCTTCTATTTGTTTCGGTTTAATGTATTTATTGATGCTGATTTTTGGTAGCTTTAAGCTTAGAAAATCATTTGAATTTATTTCTATTCATTTTTGGCTTAATGGAGTTCTTTACTTTTCTTTTGCAAACTTGTTTTGTGAAAAAAGGAATTAAAATTAATTTTTGTTCGTTTTTATCGACATTAATTAAAATAACTTTTTCCACAAAATAAGTTTTTCAAAGAAAAGTAAAGAATTCCATTAAGTCAAAATGAGTAAAAATAGAATAACATAATCCAACAAACGTAAAACAACCACAAACCAGCATCAATAAATAAATGAAACCCAAAACGAACATAAATTACAATAAATAATCAAATCAAACTCAAAGCGAGATAAAATTAATATGAGTTGCTCAATGGCTCATGAATGGCTCAAAACCCCCTATTCCTTCCAAAGGTCACAACATAATTTGCACTTCACTAAAAAAAATACAAGTGAATGCGCATTGTCAGTATAATGTACATATGCTGACATTTCTCGCTTAAAATCTCAGTAATAGTTGATTTATAAAAGCTATAAAAGTAAAAGCATTTCCAGTGTATTTTTTTCAGTAAATTGCAAATTATGTCCTGGCCTTGGAAAGGTAAAGGGGCTTTGGGTGGCCGCAGTGTGCCCCCCTCCCCCCGGAAAATACCCCCTCGTGGAAAATGCCCTCTCCCCGGTAAATACCCCTCTCCTTGGAAAACACCCCCCTTGAAAAGCAAGGCTTTTCAAATTTGAGAATTTGATTTGATTTATTATTATAAATATTATTTTCGTATGGGGAAGGAATTGTGGTACTTGTGTATTATGCGCCACCCACTCAAATGTACGCTGTGTAAAACTCGAGAACAAACCAGTTTCTTCGTTAGTTTCTTTAAGCTTAGCACGAGACAAGACAAAAAAGTGACAAAATAGATGGGAAATATATAATTTGGGTATATATTTTTAGATAAGGGGGGGGGGAGTGAAGTATTTTGACAATTTGAAGTCAGAAAACAATTCTTACTTCATAATTTGTAGAATAATTGTACCTAACACATTTTGCACGCATCCCCTCTATACTTTAGCCCTTCCCCCTAATGTGCAAATCTATACCTCAAATTTGCTTCTAAAGTAACGAAGAAGCTAATGAAAAACCGGTTTTGTTGTTCCTTACTTTCAGTTGAAAAACCTAGTTTATTTAAAATTTAAATTTTGATCGTTTTTAAATAATAGGCTACCGGGAAATCCGGCTCTCTTTCCATGAAAAATCCGGGTATTTGTGCATTATACGTCGCTCGCTCAAGTTTATGATGTGTAAAACTCGAGAAAAAGACAGTTTTTTCGTTACTTTAGAAACAAATTTGGGCCATAGATTTGCACATTAGACGGGGGGAGGGGAGTATAGCGGGTCTGCATGCAAGATGTGTTAGGTACAATTATTCTGCATATTATGAAGTAAGAATTGTCTTCTGACTTCAAACTGTCCAAATACTTTACCTCCCCTCCCCCCTTATGTGCAAATATATAGCCCAAATTACACATACTCTATCTATTCTGTCACTTGTCTCTGTCTTGTCTCTTGCGTAGCCGAAAGAAACTAACGAAGAAACCGGTTTGTTCTCGAGTGTTACACAGCGTAAACTTAAGCGAGTGGCGTATAATTCACAAGTACCAAAATTCCTTTCGCCTGGAAAAATTCTCATATTTGGAAAGCCTTATTTTCCACTAGAGGGTATTTTCTGTATTTTCCGCGGGAGTATTTATTTTTGTAATAATTGCCAGATAAACAAAGAACGACAAAATTGATTACTCTAGTACCGAGTGTAATTTTAGGTTCTGACCTCGTCACAAGTGCCATATGACCTCTTGGCTCTTCTGACCCCGTCACAAGTGCCATTTCAGCTTTTGGGTCTTGTTTACTTTAATACTATTATACTATAAATTTAATTACTTTGATACTAGTTTTGATATTTTGATGAACATTTGATGTTGTAAAAAAAGCTTGATTTTGAAATAAGTAATTTTTAGAAACTTGTAAATTTTGGGAATCAAAAACGAACAAAAATTAATACAAAAAAAAATCCGAAAAAGAAGTTTTTCAGAGAAAAGTAAAGGCTATATTAAACTTAAGATCAGCTGTTACATATCTGTTAAAATTCAAGCTCAGAACGACCAGAAATTACTATTAAAGTATAAATGAAACCCAAAACGAACAAAAATTAACTAAACAATCATAGCGAAAAATATAGAACAAGTAATAATGTAAATGAATAAATAAATCTTAAAGCGAGTAATCCTAAAATTAAATGAACAATAATAGCAAAAAAACATACAACAAGTAATAATATAGATGAATAAATGAATCTTAAAGCGAGCTATCCTTAAATTGAAAGCTTTAAACGAAAAAAAATATTTTGCTATTGAGGTATAAATGAAACCCAAACGAACAAAAATTAAATAAACATTCAATGCAAACAAACATACAATAGATACTAATATAAAGAAATAAATAAATCTTAAAACGAGTGAAACTTAAGTTGAATATGCAAATCAAACTTGAAATGAACAATAATCACCACAAAACAAGATTTTTGGTATTGCCTCCTTCTCTAACTGCAAAAGTCTCAAGCCTAATGTGGCATTGACGCTTTACTGAAAACGAATTATATTACAAATGTTTTCTTTTGTGCTTAACAATGAAAATAAACAATAAAATTACAGAAAAAATTTTGAACTGATGAACTTTCAGAAATTAATATCATTATACATCATATATTCAGTTTAATTTATTAGTTCTTTCTAGAATTTTTCAATACGAATATATTTTCACTACAAACAAGAGTTTGGATGCTGCCCCCTTCCTTAACTGTAAAATCCTAAAGCTCACTGCGTCATTGGCGCTTTACTGTAATCACTGAATTATATTACAAATATTTTCTTTTCCAGTTCTTACAGCATTGAAAATGAAAATGAAATTACAGGGAAATAAAATCTTGAACTGATGGATCTTTCAGCAATTAATATTGTTATTTATACCAAATATTCAATTTGATTTCGCTAAACTTTTCAAGACGCGTATAGTTTTCAGTAAAGCTCCAATGACCCAGTAGGTTTTAGATTTTTACAGTGAGAGAAGGAGGCGATACTTAAACTTTTGTTTGTAGTGATTTTTGTTCGTTTTAAGCTTGATTTACATATTCAATCTAAGTTTCACTCGTTTTAAGATTTATCTATTCATTTATATTAGTATCTATTTTATGTTTGTTTGCATTGATTGTTTATTTAATTGGTGTTCGTTGTGGGTTTCATCTATACTTTTTCGTTTTTTTTCTCGTTTTAAGCGAGAAACAATTAAAAAAAATTAAGCTGTGCTAAGAGAAAAAGCGCATTAAATTTAAGATCCCCCTACGTCAGCGATCAAAAATGGGAAGAGGGTTAAATAATGTTGAATTTAAAGTTTATATCCCAAAATGTAAGAAGTTTCTTTAAGTGAAAGAGGGGGCAGAGTCTTGCAGCTTTCTGATGCAAACCAGAAATTTTCTCTCATATTGGCAACAAAAGGCAAAAATTTAGTAAAATAAAGCAGCATGGTACCATCAGACAGCAAACTTTATCAACCTGTCATCAAAATTGTCTAACAATCCCTTATATGAAACAAGCTTTTTGGAGATTCCTATACAGTACATTAGTAATTTATATACGTGCAAGTAGGGGAACTTCTGTCAGTTTTGTTATTAAAAATCCGCCCTTTTTTAATTTGGTTTATCGGCATTTTAGGTGTTTAATTGAAAACTTTCCAAAAAGAAGTTTTTCAAAGAAAAGTAAAGGCCATTTTAAACTTAAGATAAGCATATACAAATACATGTTAGTTACCACGGTGTAGTGAAGAGAGGTCTTATCCTTCGGCTCTGAAGGATTCGAGTTCAACTCACTATGTGGTAACAATACAGCTCCTAGGTGGCGCAGTGGATTTGACCTTAGCTTCGTAATACGGGACCCAGAGATCGAATCACGCTGCATGAATGCACTGCAGGGCCGACGCAGGGACCTTAGTAGTCAAGAAGCGTCGTTAATTCTGAATTAATACATGTTAAAATTCAAACTCAAAACAGCCAGAAATTACTATTAAAGAATAAATGAAACACAAAACGAACATAAAATAAACAAAAAATCATAACAAAAAACATACAACAAGTAATAGCATAAATGAATAAATAAATGTTAAAGCGAGAAATATATAAATTGCATACGCAATCAAGCTTAAAATGAAAAAAAAACTTTAAGCAGGATAGATATTTTGGAAACTAGATTGACTTTTATTTAGCTGTTGATGATTTAAAATAATTTCGTTTGAAGTTTACAATCAAAATTGATTGTCAAGCTAAAATCTTGACAAGATTTCTTAACTTGACTTCCTTTTTTCTCGTCTCTATGCTTACCTTGACCATTTCCAACTGATGAGTAACTCACATATTTTCAGTTTAATTTGTCAAACCTCCAAGGTTTATTTTGTTCTTACTTTTCTAATTTTTCTGTCTTATTTTTCTCCACTGCTATTGATTTGTTTAGAGTTTTTGTTGAACTCAAAGCTGGTTGCAAATAATTTACATGTCAGTAAGTACCATTTATAGCACTAAATCTCTCAAAAGAATTACTTATTTAGATATACTGTCAAGTCACTATTTTGGAAGGAAACATGTTAAAAATAATACAAATGTATAGTGGATGTAACGCTATTATTTTTTCAATCCACAATATGTTACAGATTGATATCCACTAAACCAAAGAGCATATCTAACTTTACAGAAGTTCTTATGGCTGGATATTACTTTTAATTCAAAGACAAAGCTTCAACAGATATGGCTCCAACAAGCAGGGAGATGGAAATAATCTTTTGTCTCTTTATTTCTTTTTCTTAGTTCGTCTTAGTGCAACAGGCAATACACTTTTTCAGTTAAATTATTTTGCAAGAATATTAGATCTAAGACTGTGCATTATAAGTGTCTTATGTAGCTATTGACTTACTTATTTTTAATTTTCGCTTGACAAGTCTCTGCAGCAATTTGAGCTTGTGAGTAGTCGTTTTGGGATAAAATATTCATTCATTCTCATTATTGAGCTACATCCTGTATCTTTAGCATAATGTTTTTGCTGTTGTTGTTCTTGAATTTATTAAAAACTGAACAGTAATAATTCCTATTCTAATGGAGCTCATTTCAACAGTTTTAACTAAACACATTAGAACATTTACTGGAGAGTTCCCAAATGAATCGTGATCAACTGCCGCGGAATAATCTAGTTTCTGAAGTATTCTACTGTTCTGAAATGAATTACATGTCATTTCAAGTACAATTTTTAATACGCTTTTTTTAGTAACTTGTATGGAAAGGTTGCATTATTTCTAGCATCTAGTCTAATTTTGTTTTAAATCTAATTTTAATTTGTCTTTCCTAATGTTTTTAGCTGATGAAACTCCAACTCCAACAAAGCTGATTGAGAAGCTTGAAAAAGATGGCGTCTTTCATGAACTTGGTAAAGTGAACCCATTTGATGAGCAGTTTCGAAAAGCAACTGAACGTGTTTCGAAAGGGATAATTGCTCATGAGGTAAAGACCTTCATCCAAATTCAATCAGCCTATGCGTGGTCAAATGTTGCAGCAGTTATTTTAGTACATAATAATTTTTTATTCATGCTACTCAAGTTACTAGATGCTGTACCATTTGCCAAATCCTGCACCGGCTTTCAATATATAATATTCTCTTCAACAATATTCATTGAGAAATTTGATAAATATGGCATATTCCATGAGCGTACTCAAATAAGATCTATTTGATGAGCAGTTTCAAAATCAGTCGAATGAATGAATACATTTTTAGCAGTTGAAATCAAAATAAATGAATTTTTGGGTGTTTTGTGAATTCATGGTGCAAGAATAGGTTTGAAAATTAATGTTAAAAAGACTTTAGTCGCCAAGACTAGGAATAAATTGCAGAGCTTACACCGCCTGAGTCCGACACCCTTTTAGCCCTCAAACACGCCTGGTCGGCGATATATCTAGTGACACCCAACAATGAAACCAAACTGTCCTGTATATATGTAAATAGTGATGATCCACTCATGAACTATGCCATGAATATCGAGTCAACTTTACCTGGAGACATCTACAGGATCTTGAACCTTAGTCGCTAGAAGATGTGATTTAATGTAAATAAGGTAAGGTAAGTGTAGGTGAAGAGGTGATGATAGGTAACGATAGGAAAGACTAATCAAGTGGACAGTTTTAGTTACCTAGGTAGTATTATTAGTAGAGACGGTAGGTGCAATGAAGATGTTAACAATACAAAAGCCAAAGCCCTGGGTGTTTTTTTTCGCAGTTGAAGAAGTTTAGAAGAATAGGAAGAAGAGTCTGCAAACCAAGATTAGAACATTGAAAGCTACCATAATGGCAATGGTCAAGTATGGTCATGAAGCGTGGACGCTCCGAAAAATAGAGGAGAATTGCTAGATGTTTTCCATAGAAATTGCCTACAGGTTGTTTTGAGCACACAACTGACTGACCATATCCCAAACACTAAGGTGTTTTGAAAATATGGTTCAATCCCACTTTCTACGGCTGTGATGAGAGAAAGGTTGAGATGGTTGGGACATGATCTGCAAATGAAGAATGACAGATTGCCAAAGATTGTCCTTTATGGCCAACCTTCTAGGACTAAACGAAAAGCAGGTCATCGCGTAATGGGTTGGGAGGATGTTGTGCGGAAAAATTTAAGGGAAACAGGAACTTCCTATGAGGTTGTAAAGAGGGAAGCTTTGAATATTTTTGGATGGAGGAGGAGCTTGTATAGCTATGTTGGCTTTAGGAAGTTTGGCGTTGCAGTGAGTTGTTAGTAGTAGAGGTAGTAATAGTTGAATGTATTGCCACCGAAACAAGCCAACCTTGGTATATGGATTTATTATTAGAATTTTCTTTTAAATAAAGAAGTGCATCATTAAAAAAAAAAGATAAATAAACTTCCTTTAAAATGTGTCTTCGGTTATGAACTTAAATAAAAAACTGGTTCAGTTTGATAAAAAAAAAAAAAAAAAAACAACAACCTGCAATTGGAAAGAATGATTTACAACTGAAAATGAAGAATATAAAATTTGTGCTTCTTCTTATTGTTCTTGCAGCAGGATCAGGCGTTTTTCTACTTCAAATGGCATTTGAAATTCAGATGTTACTTGACTGATGAATGGGATAGGAAATTTCAAGTACGACATTGTCAGTAATTTTCTCTTACTTATGGATAACAATTGTAATTTATAATTTGACGCAACAGACACAGGTAATATACATAACGTGCATTACAAATTACTTTAAAAATAAAAGTAAAACAAGAATTTATGCCTAAGTAATCCTAATTCTATATCATAACATAAAAGAAGAAATAAGTGAATAAAACTAGAAATGCTGGTAAACCTGAGTACTCTCAAATTTGTCGAGATTACTTGCAGACCTTCAATACTGGTTAACATTGCTCCAAATGTTAGGGTCTATTTGCTATATTTAGGACATCTCTATAGGATGCCCATCTATTATTTGTTAAGGCTGGTCATGATTGCAGTAGTAGCTGCAACCTAGTAAAGAGTAAATCACAGCCCATAATAAATAAAATTTGAAAACCATGTTTCTACCGTCTCTAAGTATCATATGACACTAGAAACGGCACTTCTAAAAGAATTTAATTTAAAAACTTCTTTCATAGCATGATTGCCGCATTTGAATTTTATGTTGGGTAAAATTCAGTAGTTGGGGGCATCAAGCTATGGCTAATTGTAGAAAAATCCAGGACAGATAGTCCGAGTGATTGATAGGCAAATCTGGAATAAGCCGTTTTTAGGAGTGTATAAAAATATTATATCATATATAAAAATGATATATATATATATGTATATATATAATGTATATATATATATATATATATATATATATATATATATATATATATATATATATATATATATATATATATATATATATATATATATGTATATGTATATATATGTATATTTATATATAATTTTTGTTAGTGTCTCATTAATTAATTGATGGTTTTTAAAATCTTATATCTGATATAAAAAGAAGATAAAATAGTCAATATGATTTTGATTTTCAGAGTCCCTCCAAGAGTCCAAAGTACGAAGATGTTTTAAATACTCCAATTTTTCCAATTACTGAACAAGCTTCAAAGCTCTTAAACCGACATGCTCCTCCGACGCCATCCGTGGACTTTATGTCTCATCCGATTCCAACATTTACCGAAGATGACGGCAAAGAGCTTGACAAAGTGAGTTTGCAGACTGTTCAAAATCGGCCGTAAGTATTCACTACTCTGTGACTTGTCTTTCCATTTTAAATTCCATTTTTCTTTCATCAGTTCGCTATAGTAGAGGTCTTTGTTCTCTTTAGTATGCAGATTATATTGTATCACTTCCTTTGTCTGAGGTTTAGTGTTAAAGGGTGTCGAAAATCGTTTGTGAAGCTTGGTTTCACAGAGATTAAATTTTTAAAAAAAAACATGTTTTTTTTTTTAACTGAAAGTAAGGAGCGATATTAAAACTTAAAACGAACAGAAATTACTCCGTATATGAAAGGAACTTTTCCTCCTCAACGCCCTGCTCTTTACGTTAAAGTTTGACTCTTTCTCTTAACTACTTTTTAAAACAGTAAAAAACTCAATTTCCGTTTTTAGAGTTTCGGTTCCTATTGAGCCGGGTCGCTCCTCTCAACAGTTCGTTACCACGAACTGTTTGATACACGTCTATACACCAAACCTGAAAATAACCGGCAACAATGCTTGCCATAAATAGGACACTAACAAATTCCTTCTGAGACGCACCATAAATGCAAGTGTCAGTATCAAATCGCATATAGAACGGATTGAGACCTTCTGTATCAATCAATGAGTGAAAAAAAGAGCTAAGCCAATATTGAGACTTGTATACTTTGAGAAATATCAAGGGATATGTTGATCTCTTAGACCACTCTTTTTTCCATATACGAAAATTTAAAAGAGAAAAACGGGTATATTTAGATAAAGTAGTGACGAAAAACGAAAAAAATAAAATAACCAAATATTAATTAATCAAAAAATCTGTATGTTTCAACTCCACCACAGTAGAGAGAATATACAGTGGCGACTTCTTTTTCCAAACATGACAGACACGCGCGTAAAGACTCTGAGCCGTGTCGTCACAGCCAATTGCTGACAACAAAAAAAAACAAACAGGTGTTCCATAAGCTTATCGTGATATGTGCATCAGAATTGCGCGTGCGCGAAGGCGGGGCGTGAACCTTGTGTGGTTTTTGATCTGTGTCACATATTTTTAATGGATAGTATAGCCTTTGTTGTTATTGTATATTCTCTCTACTGTGAACTCCACATCCGGGAGCCTTTATCAGTGAGGAAAAAATAGTTCAATCATCTAAAGAAAAAGACAAAAACAACAAACAAGAGGAAAAACAAACAAACATAACGATAGAACTCGCATCTTAAAAACTTCCAAAATACTGCTAATCTTTAATTACAGAAAAGACACTGAAAATCTATAGTACAGCAGGTATTTCTCATCTATAAATGGCAAATGGAATCTAGCAAATATAAAATACTAAATTTATTTAAAAGAACTTACAAAAGAAAAAATATGACACCACCCCTGATGAAATTTACAGAATAAACACATTTAAGTCATTTAAGTATTCTAAGTTTATATATGGAAACAGGTCAACAAAACTCATGCATTACAAATTAAGTAAATTTTTTCATTTGCTATTTTAGCTGCTGTCCATTGACTAAGAAAAATAGAAAAATACTATTTACAAATAAAAGGATCACCACCCCAGATTAAATTCACAGGTTAAAAACATTTGTACTATTTAGGTAATCTAAGTTAAACTAGCAAATAAAAACTCCACTAATTTATAATGTATGACTTTCTTTGACCTGTTACTATATATAAACTTAGATTACTTAAATAATACAAATGTTTTTAACCTGTAAATTTCATCAGGAGTGTCGACCCGTTTTTTATGGCACTTGGTATTTACCAAGTGACATATAGTGATCGCAATTTCGGTCGGTCTGTTTCTCTGTCGGTCCCGGTTTTGTTTGTTTGGCCTCTTCCAGATAAATTAGGACGATGAAAGTTGGCAGGTATATCAGGAACCAGACCAGATTAACCGGGAGTCTCTTTCCCGGTTCGAGCATCTGGGGGGGGGGAGCGAGATAGTTGAGAAGAATTTTATTTGTAGATAAAACAAATGATTGTTCTTCTTAAGTATGGTCTGCCGTGTACGATTCTCGCTTAGGGTGCTAGAGGTCTCAGGTTCGAATCCCGGATCACCCCAATTTTTACATGAAGAAGATCCGAAAGTAGATACGTGATCAATATAGCGATCGTTGAAAGTTGGCAGGCGTATCAGGGACCGGAACAGATTAAATTAGAAATAGTCGCTTCCTCGACTATTTCGACCTTCTGGGGGACGGGGAGTGGAAAGACGGTTAATTCGGAGAAATCAGAAAAACTGCGGTATTTTTAACTTACGAACGGGTTACTGGATCTTAATGAAATTTGATGTTTTGAAGAACCCCGTGTCTCAGAGCTCTTACTTTAAATTCCGACCGGATCCAGTGTCATTGGGGGAAGTTGGAGGGTGAAACCGAAAATCTTGAAAAACGCTCAGAGTGGAGAGATCAGGATGAAACTTGGTGAGACAAAATTTACAATACTGAACAAGAAGAGACTTCAGGAACACTGTATTTGCAAGTTTATCTTTGTAATAATTGCCAATAAACAAAGAACAACAAAATCGATAACTCTGGTACCGAGTCTAATTTTAGGTTCCAACCTCGTCACAAGTGCCATATGAGCTCTTGGCTCTTCCGACCTCGTCACAAGTGCCATATGATCTCTTGGCTCTTGTTTTGTAATTTTTTAGATAAATATAGCATTTGATTTTTGCTTGATCTCATTTGCCATTCTGAATTTATAGAGAAGAAATATCTGCTGTACTAGATATTTTCGATGTCTTTTTTCTGATTACAATTTTTCAGTATTTTGGAAGTTTTTAAGATGTTAGTTTATTGACTTGTGTGTTGTTATTGTATTTTTTTTAGATATTTGGACTAGTTAGTTTTTCCCTTTTTCCTCCGTTGATAAAGGAGTTGAAATATTAATGTTTTGTTGTTGTTTTTCTTGTCGTTCTTTGTCACTGTTCTATTTAAATAACTCGTTTTTCTTTTAATTTTTCGTAAGTTTACAGATAAATTAACTTGAGTGCTAAAAGCAAATTTGATTTATGAATTTGTCATGTATCGAATGACCATCTTAGCCAAGTAGATTGGTGCCCTGGATTTAGGACCCTTGTCCGAAAGGACGAGGGTTCGAATCCTAGTGCACTCAATCATTTGGTTTGGGACGGAGGTAAGTGGCCTGACTCTGATAGCTCAGCCAGAGTAGACCCAGCTCTAGATGGGTACCTGGAGAAATCTGGGGAAGGTAAACAAGAAGGGCATGCAAAAGCGCAGGATAATTGGCCTCCAACCCCCCATTGCACTTCCTGGCTGAAGGGCCAAGAAACGGAGATCAGGACCGCCGGTAGGGACTGTAAAATCTAATGCCGTATTCTTTACCTTACCTTTTATGACTTATATGCCAATTCCTCTTACTTCATTCATAATTCATGAATTACGATTCATTGAATCATAATTCATTAATGAATTATTTTATAATTCATTTAATTTTTTAAATTAAATTCATAGAAAAATTCAATTCATAATAATTCATTTAATGAATTTTTTTTAATTCATTCATAGAATAACCTTTCTAATTCTTTCGAATCTAGTGTGTCTGGCTTTTAAGTAAAATTTTATCTGAATGTTTAGACACTGAATATGATTTGAGGTCCTATCTAATTCTAAAACATAAAAAAAAATCCCAAATAAGATTTGGTCTATATTAAAACCACAGACGAACTGATGTTGAATCATGTAATTGAAACTCTAACCGAACACACTTCAGTGTGGAATTACTCCTTGGAAAATATTTCTTTTTGTCAACTTGACATTCATATAATTTTTCACTATTACGATAGCTCCTTTATTGAGTCAAAATTGATTTCTGACCAGATATCTGTTTAATGCTTCAGATATATTTATTTTATCACTATTATGCTTAGACTTTTTTTCTTAGTATGGTTCAGACTATTGTGGGTTTTTATATACATATTCAAACATATGTTATAAGAATCTTTCTATTAAAGCATCTTCTCACTTTCATTATATTTTTATCCAGTATGTGTTTTCATAGGTACCGTCAAACTTAATCTTCGAGAAAACTTCTTTGGCATAGTTCTCATCCCTGCCGTTTTTTCTTCATTGTGGATTCTCATATGCATGGTCAAATTTGGCTCCTGATAAAAATTCTTTTTGCACGCTTCACCTTCATATAGTTTTTCACCAGTGTGGATTTTCATATGCCTCGTCAAATTAAACTTTTAAGAAAATTAATTTTTGCATCCTTCATGTTCATGGTGTTTTTCACCAGTGTTCGTTCTTAAGTATAGGGTCCAGCTCTGTTTCAGGAAAAAATTATCTTTGAATCCTTCACTTTTATATTTCGGAACGAGTTTTCTTTTTGCATAAATAACACTTCTTTAATTTTGAACAATGTAAGCTCTCATATGCTTAGTCAAATTAAACTTGTTAGGAAATTTCACATTCATATCTGTTTTTAATTACGTGGGTTCTCATTTGATTAATCAAGCTTCGTTAGGAAGACATATTCTTTTTGCATACTTCACATCAGTACGGTATGCTTAGTCAAATTGTTTCTGTAAGAAAATTTCTTTTTGCATCCTTCTCATTCATATTGACCTTCACTGCCATGGGTTCTCATATGTTCAGTCAAATTTCATTTGGAAGAATTTTTATTTTTGCATACTTCACGTTCATATTGGCTTTCAGTGTTGTGGGTTTTAACGTGTCCAATCAAATTCCGTTTGGAAGAATTTTTATTTTTGCATACTTCACGTTCATATTGGCTTTCAGTGTTGTGGGTTTTAACGTGTCCAATCAAATTCCGTTTGGAAGAATTTTTATTTTTGCATACTTCACGTTCATATTGGCTTTCAGTGTTGTGGGTTTTAACGTGTCCTATCAAATTCCGTTTGGAAGAAGTTTTCTTTTTGCGTACTTCACACTCGTGTAGTTTTTCAACAGTGGGTGTTCTCCTATGCATAGTCAATTCCGATTCTTCCTATCTTTGTCTCGTTTTGTAGTCATATGACATATCTTCTAAGATTGCAGCTGCTGCTGTTTCGCTCTCTACCTGGTAATATTTTACAGCACAACTTATATTCGTATTTATCTTATCTTTCTATTTGCTTACTCTAATGCTTCCGAAAATGAACTTAAATAAGCTAGGGTTTTTAATGACGTCGTCTCTGTTCATTTTTCTGTCGTAGTGGAACGTAGCCTTTTTTCCAAACAGTTTGTAGTAACGAATTTTAAGTAAGGAGTGACCCGGTTCAATAGTAACCGAAACTATGAAAAAACGGAATTTTGATACCAGTAATTTTATTAAAAGAATTGAATTTTTTATGCTAGTTTAAAACCTCTAAGTTTCATTAATTTTGTCTTATCATCAAAGGTTATTACAACTACTACTTAAAAACGCTCCTCTTCCGTCCCAATCTATTTAAAGCCTCCCTCTTTACATCCTCCCAGGAAGTTCCCATTTCCTTTAAATCTTTCTTTATGACATCCTCCCACCCTAGACGAGGACGATCTGCTTTCTGTTTAGCCGTAGACGGTTGGCCCAAATGGACAATCTTTGGCAATCTATCATCCATCATCCGCAGCACGTGTCCTAGCGATCTCAACCTTTCTTTTATTATAGCCATAGAAAGCGGGATTGAACCACATTTTTCGTACCGCCTACCGTTGGAAATACACTCAGTCAGCCGAGTACCCAGAACAATCCGTAGGCAATTTCTCTGGAAAACATCTAGTAAAGCTTCATCCACTTTTCGGAGCGCCCGTGCTTCAGAGCCATTTTTGACCACTGTCATCACTGTACCTTCCAATATTCTAATCTAGGTCTGCAGACTTGTCTTCCTATTCTTCCAAACTTTTTTTTACCATGATAAGTGAAGCTGCCCACCTTATCAATCTTTTCGTCACCCAACGTCACATTGTCATCTTCACTTATTTCTAGCCTTAGTGACTTAGTCTTAATATTAATTTTCAAACCTATTCTAGCACCCTGAACTAGCAAAACCTTCAAAAGTTCATTCATTTTGCTCACACTTTCATCTAGGGTGGTTAAATCACCAGCATAATCTAAGTCCAGGAGAGTTTTTCCTCCCCATTAGATCTCGTGGTCTGTCATTGCCTTTCCTGTGCTCCTTAAGAAAAACTCCATCAAAATGATCCATATAAAGGGGGATAGAATTCAACCCTGCTTAACTCCTGATTTAATATAAAACCAGCTGATAACATCATTTCCTGCCTTAACCGCAGCAGTGTTATTCTCTTACCTAGCACTAATCACATTAATGTATTTGTCTGGTATGCCATACAAGGATAAGACCTTTGCTAAAGCTTTTGTCAAACAGTTCGTGGTAACGAACTGTAGTAAGGAGCGACCCGGCTCAATAGTAACCGAAACTCTAAAAAATTGAATTTTGATACCAATAGTTACATTAATAGAATTGCATTTTAATGCTGATTTTAAATATACAAGTTTCATCAAGATCATTTATACCCATCGAAAGTTACGAGCCTGAGAAACTTTGCCTCATTTTAGAAAATAGGGGGAAATACCCCCTAAAAGTCATACAATCTTAATGAAAATCGTGTATATTTGTTTTTTTGTTTGTTTTTTTCAGGGGTGTTCGTATCGGCTGAGTGGTCCTAGAACGTCGCGAGAGGGCTCATTCTAACGGAAATGAAAAGTTCTAGTGTCCTTTTTAAGTGACCAAAAAAATTGGAGGGCACCTAGGGCCCCTCCCACGCTCATTTTTTCCCAAAAGTCACCGGATCAAAATTCTGAGATTGCCATTTTATTCACATAGTCGAAAAACCTAATAACTATGTCTTTAGGGACGACTTACTCCCCCGCAGTCTCCGTGGGAGGGGCTGCAAATTACACACTTTGACCTGTGTTTTCAAACAGTTCGTGGTAACGAACTGTAGTAAGGAGCGACCCGGCTCAATAGTAACCAAAACTCTAAAAAATTGAACTTTGATATCAATAGCTACATCAAAAGAATCGCATTATAATGCTGATTTTAAATATATAAGTTTCATCAAGTTTAGTCTTACCCATCAAAAGTTACGAGCCTGAGAAAATTTGCCTTATTTAGGAAAATAGGGGAAAACACCCCCTAAAAGTAATACAATCTTAACGAAAATCACACCACCAGATTCAGCGTATCAGAGAACCTTGTAGAAGTTTCAAGCTCCTATCTACAAAAATGTCGAATTTTGTATTTTTGCCAGAAGACAAATCACGGGTGCGTGTTTATTTGTTTGTTTTTTTGTTGTTTTTTTTTTTCGCAGGGGTCATCGTATCGACCAAGTGATCCTAGAATGTCGCAAGAGGGCTCATTCTAACGGAAATGAAAAGTTCTAGTGCCCTTTTTAAGTGACCCAAAAAATTGGAGGGCATCTAGGCCCCCTCCCACACTCATTTTTTCCCAAAGTCAACGGATCAAAATTTTGAGATAGACATTTTGTTCAGCATAGTCGAAAACCATAATAACTATGTCTTTGGGGATGACTTACTCCCCCACAATCCCTGGGGGAGGGGCTGCAAGTTACAAGCTTTTGACCAGTGTTTACATATAGTAATGGTTATTGGGAAGTGTACAGACGTTTTCAGGGGGATTTTATTTTGTTTGGGGATGGGGCTGAGGGGGGGGGGGTATGTTGAAGGATCTTTCCTTGGAGGAATCTGTCATGGGGGAAGAAAATTCAATGACAAGGGCGCAGGATTCTCTAGCATTACTATAAGAAAACAATGAAAAATAAACATGAAAAATTTTTATCAAATGAAAGGAAGAAGTAGCATTGAAACTTAAAACGAACAGAGATTATTACACATATGAGGGGTTCTAAAAATACTTTAGCGTAAAGAGCGAGGTATTTAGGAGGAGATAAATACCTTGCTCTTTATGCTAAAGTATTTTTAGTAATTTCAAATATTTATTCTACGGTCTTTCTGATTCAGGGGTCATTCTTAAAGAATTGGGACAAAACTTACGATTTAGTGTAAAGAGCGAGGTATTAACGAGGGTACAAACCCCCTCGTATACATAATAAAAATATAAGGTTATGAAAGTTTGTTACGTAAGTTAATTCTTAAGTTACGTATATTTTTTACTAATAAAAACGTTCATTAAAAATTAAAAGTTCTAGTTGCCTTTTTAAGTAATCAAAAAATTGGAGGGTAACTAGGCCTCCTTCTCCACCCCTTATTTCTCAAAATCGTCTGATCGAAACTAAGAGAAAGCCATTTAGCCAAACAAAGAATTAATATACATATTTCATTTTAATAATTTATGTGCGGAGAGCCAAAACCAAACATGCATTAATACAAAAACGTTCAGAAATTAAATAAAAAAACTAATTTTCTTAACAGAAAGTAAGGAGCGACATTACAACTTAAAACGAACAGAAATTACTCCGTATATGAAATGAGTTGTCCCCTCCACAATCCCTCACTCTTTACGCTAAAGTTTGACTCTTTGCCACAATTCTACTTTTTAAAACAATTAATTGCTTTTATAAACTGCCATTTATAAACTGAATGTTGAGAGGAGAGTGACCCAAGGTTTCACTATAGACATTCACTTTGGGTTTTTTTTCTTATGTAGTAACATCAGTGCTGGAAGTTTGTTTATAATGTGAGATGTTCTTACTTTTTATTTTTTATTTTTAGTTGTCTTTTTTTTGTGTTATTTTTAAAAACAGTTTTTTTCTCTTAATTAATTTTTTTCCTTCGACATAGGCTCACGGAGGTGGGACCGAAATATTTGGAAATGTTTTTTTTTTAATTACAGTGTTGTTTTGTTTTTATTTTTTATTCACTACTTTGTTGAAATTAAAACCCGTTTTTTTTTCGCTTAATTTTTCGTACAAGGGTTATTTAATTAGAACAATAAGCAACTTTTTAAAAGTACGGAAAAACTTCTGCGTGAAGAAGGATGTGTTGAGGAGGGGGAAACCCCCTTCATATACGTAATAATTTGTGCATGTTTTAAGTTTTAATATTGATCCTTACTTTGAGCTGAACAAACTTGTTTTTTTATTTAATTCTATGTAAAAGAAATCAATCATGAGATTTAACTCACCTACTGCATACCAGAGTATTGTTATCAAATGAAATGTCTTGTTTTAGTTTGACTCATCTTTCGGAAAATTGTGTGCTTTTTAGTGAGATAGATTGCTATAAACAAAATGTTTTTAGTTCCATACAAAAACTTATAGGCTATTAAATTTCAAAAGGCTACTAATAAAACAACTATTAGTTTTATAGAAATAAATTATTAGACCATGGGTAAGGTATTTGAACCCTATTCGAAGTAGGCTAATGCTATCATATCAGCTGTTGTCTTGGGAATTCTGATGAAAATTAGGAAGATTTTAGGATTAGAGGCTTTTTGCTATCTTCGCTGGTAGATTAGTTTAGCTAGGAGGACGGAACTTTCAGGGAAACAGATTTATGTCCTTAAGTTGGTTTTCACATAATCGTACTTTTGCCCTTCCCCCTTTAGTAATAACTTTTCACAAATGTCTTTTCTGTTGCTGCAATTGACATGTATCCAGCTGCTGTTTTTTTAAAACTCGTTTTTCTCAACTTACCATTTTTTTCACTAAATCGTTTAATCACATAAATTTGTGAGCCATTTTTCGACCACTTTCGAATATTTCCAAATTGTATCAGTATTTGTACCTCCAATGACAGTGCAAAAAACAAAAATAAAGTCTTCCTCTTGTCCACTCCCCGTTGCATAAATAAAGCAGCATACACTCCACCCCCCCAAAAAAAAGTCAAGATATCATATTAAAAATCACACCGTCTAATTATGCGCATCAGAGAACCCTACTGTAGAGGTTTCTTGCTCCCACATGCAAGATTGTGGAATTTTGTTTTTTTTTTTCTTCCAGAAGATAGCTCACGGACGCGTGTTTTTTTCAGAGGTGATCTTACCGAATCAATGGTCCTAGAATATCGGAATAGGAGTAATTGAATCAGAAATTAAAAGTAGTGCCCTTTTTAAGTGAACAGGAAGACTTCAGGCGTACCCAGGGCGTGGGAGACTCTCCTCATGCCCCTTTTATCCCAAGGTTGTTCGATCAAATATTTTGAGATAGCCATTTTGTTCAGTATAGTTTAAAAGTCCAAAAACTATGTCTTTGGTGATAGCATAACCCTCGACAGTCCTTGGAGAAAGGGCTATAAGTTCTGGAATTTACTGGAAGTATACACATAGTTTTTGTTATTGGGAAGTATGCAGACATTTTTAGCAGGGTGGGGGGATTTTCCATGAAGGGGGAAGTTTCTGGGGGGTGAACTTTCCAAGGAAAGTCTTACACTCTGGGATTTGCCGGAGTTCCTATACGAATATTTATGTTTTGTGTGTGTGTGTGTCTTAATTTCTCTTTGGCGACTCAATTTTACGGTCGGATTTGTTTCAGGACATTTGTCAGGTATTTTTCAGCGGCGTTGAAATTGCCTGGAGTTTTTTTTATGGAAGGGGAAGATTTTCCCCGGAAGAAATTCTCCATAGGGAATTTTTCGACGGCGACTTCTGGCATGATTTGAAAAACGATGAGAAATCGAAGTCTTCGAAGGAAATTATGCTAATGGTCCGCCAGAAATTTTTCTGGGGACAATTTTTATTGAGGACAGGATTTTGGGGGAAACTGCGTGCAAGAAACTCCTTGGAGGATTTTTTTTCGCGGAGGAGGAATTTTGCATGGAGGGGAGCCAGGTTTTCCGTTGTTGTTTAAAAAACGAACTGAAATAAAAAAAAAATATTTTTTATTGAAAGTAAGGAGCATTATCCCGTGTACGAAGGGCCCTCCTAAATATGTGCTCTTTACGGTAAAGTTTTACTTTGTGCCCCAATTCTTGAAGAGCGACTTCTGAAACGCACATTATAATAAGATAATTTTGTAAAGTACTAAAAAGAAACTTTAGTGTTAAGAGCAAGGTGTTTAGGAGGGCCCCTCATATACGAAATTATTTATGTTCTTGTTAGGTTCTAATGTTGCTCCTTCTTTCAGTTGAAAAAGCTTGTTGTTTTATTTAATTATAGAAAACGTGGTAGCTCAGCGCTAAGAACACTGGACTCTGGTCGTGATAATTTAGGTTTGGGTCTTAGTTGAGACGCTTTAAAACAAAAGGCAAACCTTCTTAAATGCCAAAAATTCTTAAAATGAGGTTTCAGTCTCAATAGTAGAAACACTGGCTCAGTGGCGCCTTCCTACGTGCATGCTTGTGCAGAAATTTAAGTAGAAATACTGACCCAGTGGCACCTTCCAACGTGCATGCTTGTGCAGAATTCCGAGTAGAAACACTGGCCTAGACTGACCTTTCAACGTCCATGCTTTACAGAAATTCAGAGGAGAAATTGCTTTGTGTTTGTGAAACCAAATCGAAAATCGCATTCAATTCAGGATGGCCCCCATTATCATTGTAGGATTTAACCTACGATATTTTTACCGTGTATTATCCTTACCATCAATTCAATGTTGTAAGCTGATTTACTGTCATACGTCCATATATCCCTTCTGAACCCGGAATATATGGATCCCATCTGGGAACTTCATGGTTGCGGAAAAAAATATCTAGTGAGGAAGAATGCCATCTGAAATAATTCATAAATTGTGCTATTATTTCGATTAATCTTAATGGTAAATTTAAATAGAGGAATGAACCTGAGTACGGGACCTAACATCGAATAACGTGAATCTGTAAAACCCATACTTGATAAAAATAATGCTTCATGGTTATGAACTGTTAAGTACAGGTTAAATCCAAAACGTTTAAGCATTGTAAAACAAAAATAAGAAGAGAAGGTGGCGCATAATCTTTTGATGATTGAAAAACTTGATAATTTCAAGACTTCAATTTCAGTCTTAGCAAAGCAAGATTGTTTTTGCTACCCTTTAACTAAATATAGTTATTTTCATTTTAGCAGGCTTGGAAACAAAAGTATATGATAGTGCGTCCACTTAACTGCTTAGATATACAATACAGTTATGAAGACTCCCATCTTGTCCGTGATGTGCTTTTGGTACAGAGCTCTGAACTTGGTGCCTCCTCCAAGCTCGCGCTCCGACACGTAGACCGTACTACAACACTATAGGCGGGAACGTAATTTTGTTTTGTTTCCAACCGGCATAATCATCACATATCAATGAATCACAGCTTTACGATTCTATTCACGACGTCAGTCCGATTGCTCCGACTTTTAGATTCAGACTGCCAGTTTCCTGTCTCCAGCCGCTAGGGTCGCTACCGCGCACTGTGTCCCAAAAATAAATAAAGTCGTCATAACTGTATTGTATATCTAAGCTGTGGTCCACTTAGTCTCGAATGTTTCTTGACCACCCCTGAGATTGTTTTTTCTTATCCTTTAACTAAAAATAGTTCTTTTCATTTTAGCAAGCTTATGAAACAAACGTCTGTGATAGTGTGTCCACCTGGTGTCGAGCATCCCCTGAGTAAATTGGAAGGAACAAACCATGCTGATAGCAATCAGAATTTAGTTGTCAATCCTGAACTGCTATTTAGACTGTCTCAGAATATTGACAATCATTGCAAGAATAATGTTGGAAATCATGTGATAGAATCAAAATATGTACCTGGAGCTAGTGCAAAAGAGGTAATTTGAATTATCATTTTAATGCCTCACTAGCCTCCTCATTCACCATAGTCTTATTTCAGAGCCATTCAGTTGGAAGTTTCTTGGGTAGGCAAGGTGTATTTCCCATACCCAAGCCAAAGTTTCAAACATCTTTCTTCTTACTCAGGCAATAAGATATTGGATTTTGATGGTTCTATATGTTTCGTTTTCTCTGCCCAGAACACAACCAACAGCTTTTTTTTGTCTAAAATGCCAAAAATCTAAAATTTAAACGTTTCGGTTTTGGGTAGAAATTGTGACTTAAAGGCAAAAATATTACAGCGTTTTTTTTTGTTTTTTTTTTAATTGAACTTAAAAATATGTGCTGGGAGGCTTTCTTTATCAATAAATTTTCTTTCAATGGGAATACCTAACTTTCATAAAGAAAACCTAGTGAAAATTGTCATAAAATAAATAGTGGCAGCTATAATCTGCTGTCTGCTGTCTGCTGCGTGGGTAATGTGGCAGTTCAAAAAAAAAAAATTACTGAAAAAAGTATTGACATAACCCTATAAATTTTTATGTCGCTTTGTGGATTACAATCTTTAATGTTACAAGGCATAATAATTGTGTTTATTTACAAAATAATATGTAGATCAATAATAATGCCCAAAGGCTGTTCTGCGTTGATTGTCATTTTAATGCTACTAGTTATTATTAGTGGAACAGAGCTAAACTCCTGTTTTGGCTCTAGTACTGAAATATGTGACTCTAGGTTGAACTTTTCGCAAAAAGTGATTAGTAAAAGTTGACTAATATATTATTTACAGTGTTTAATGTATGCTTTTTAAGTCAAAAATTTAAAGTGCTTTTTTGAAGTTTAGTAGTAGCGATGCTATTACTGATTCTCGGGTAGTCATGTTTCAGATGTCTCCCGTTAGTGGAATATAAAGGGTATAGCTCTAGAATAGAAAGAATAAATAGAATAGAATAGTCCTTTATTACCAAGGAAACTCTCACAACATAAAAACTGCCGAACTTGTTGCGTTCTGTCAGCTAGCTTACATTGTATACAAAAAAAAAACAGGTACATAAGTAAAATATTAAAACATTGCCTACAGCGATGAACCTAACTGGCCTGTCAAATACAATGAGTACAATGAATGAAATGAACAAACCAGATTGTTTTTATTCGTTAAGTAAATTTTGGCTTACAATTGCTTGTCACTCGTCCGATATAGCTTTATAAATGCAAATCCTGTGCTTCAAAAGACGTTTTTATGGCACTTGGTATATACCAAGTGACATAAGCGATCGCAAATTCTGTCGGTCGGTCTGTCAGTCTGTCTGTCTGTCCCGGTTTTGCTAGTTTAGGTACTTCCAGGTAAGCTAGGACAATGAAATTTGGCAGGCGTATCAGGAACCAGGCCAGATTAAATTAGAAATTGTTTTTTCCCCGATTTGATCTTCTGGGGGAGATCTCTTATTTTGAATCCCCACCGGATCCAGCATCATTGGGAGGGGGAGTTGGGGAGGGGGACCGGAAATCTTGGAAAACGCTTTAAGCGGAGAGATCAGGATGAAACTTGGTGGAAAGAATAATCAGAAGTCCAAGACACTTGACTGACATAATCAGACCGGATCCGCTCTCTTTGGCGGAGTTGAGGGGGCAAGGAGTAATATGGAAAAAATAGAAAAAATTAGGTATTTGTAACTCACGAACTGGTGATCAGATCTTAATGAAATTTGATATTTAGGTGGATCTTGTACTTTAGAAATCTCATTTTAAATTCTGACCAGATCCGGTGACATTGGGGGGAGTTGGAGGAAAAACCGGAATTCTTGGAAAACCTGAAAATTGAGGTATCTTTATCTTGCGAATGGGTGATCGGATCTTAATGAAACTTGATGTATAGAAGGATTTTATGTCTCAGATGCTCCATTTTCAATTCGAATCGAATCCGGTGACATGGGGGGTTGAAGGGGGGAAACAAATCTTTGAAAACGCTTAGAGTGGAGTGATAGAGATTAAACTTGATGGGAAGAATAAGCACAAGTTATAGATACGTGATTGACATAATTGAAACAGATCCGTTCTCTTGGGGGAGCTGGGGGATGTTAATTTGAAAAAATTAGAAAAATTGAGGTTTTTTAACTTAAGAACGGGTGACCGGATCTTAATGAAATGTGATATCTAGAAGGAACTCATGTTTCAGAGCTCTTATTTCAAATCCCGACCAGGTCTGTTGACATTGGGGGGAGTTGGAGGAGGAAACCGGAAAAGTTTGGAAAATGCTTAGAGTGGAGAATTCGGGATGAAACTTGGTGGGTAGAATAAGCAAATGTCGTAGATACGCACTTGACGTTACCGCACTGGATCGGCTCTCTTTGGGGGAGTTAGGGGATGGGGTTAAGTGCTTTGGCGAGTTTGGTGCTTCTGGACGTGCCTTGACGATGAAAATTGGTAGGCGTGTCAGGGAGCTGCGTAAATTGACTTGACAAAGTCGTTTTCTCCGATTAGACCGTCTGGGGGGCTGAAGGGAGAGGAAAAATTAGAAAAGATGAGTTATTTATAACTTAAGGTCTAATAACTAAACACGTTGTATCCTGCTCCAATTGTGAAAATGTTAATGTGTTTCAATTGTGGGCGAAAACAAATTAAGAAAAACTTAAACCTTTATTTCAAAATTCTTTTAAAAATAGTATTGCAGATTTTTAAGCTGAGCTCAAAAAGATCAAACTGCATCCAACTCAGGGGTAGTAGCTTCCGGTACCGGTACCTCCTGGATCTGCCAATCTCTGTTTTATTTTCTATACTAAAAACTTATTTTATTTTAAGAGATTAAAAGAGATTTTACGAAAAGAAACTACAGCGCAAGAAGAAAGACACCATCTATCAGTCGCGCCAACAAACTTTGTACTCGTCAGTGACACTAAAAAGATAGCCAAACCCCATCCTGCAATATCTGATGAAGATGCTGATGAAAAGAGGAAAGATTTACTCGAAAGAAATAGGTAAGTTTCATCCGTCTGTACCTAATTCATTTTTTTGGCGCTAATTGTTATAAGTTCAATAGGGTTGCGAGAAATACAGAAAGAAATCAGCAAACGTAATGATCGCTTCTTTTGATAGTTTAGTTGTGTCTCTTATTTTGCTACCTAATTTCACTTTTTCTTGAACTTCTATTCTTTAGTCTACATTAAAGGCTCGAAAGTCAAAGGCAGGGAAATGAAAAGAGAGCATAACGCTATTAGGATTCTCTTTGAGCTTTTTTTTCTTATGTTCGTAGCAACCCTGCAAAGGTAATCTTGAAAAGTTTGAAGAGGTAATTATGAAGTTGAAGAAGGTAATGGTAATTATGAAGTTGAATAAGGTAATGGTAATTATGAAGTTGAAGAAGGTAATGATAATTATGAAGTTGAAGAAGGTAATGGTAATTATGAAGTTGAAGAAGGTAATGGTAATTATGAAGTTGAAGAAGGTAATGGTAATTATGAAGTTGAAGAAGGTAATGGTAATTATGAAGTTGAAGAAGATAATGGTAATTATGAAGTTGCAGAAGGTAATGGTAATTATGAAGTTGAAGAAGGTAATGGTAAGAAGTTGAAGGAGGTAATGGTAATTATGAAGTTGAAGAAGATAATGGTAATTATGAAGCTTGGAATAACCTCAGAGTAACCATGTTGTACTGGGTAAATTCACGATAAAACGTGGCTATATTTCTGGAATTTAAAAAGAAAATACTGATTTTAGAAATGCAGTTCAAGGGTAAAACTATTGACTGAAAGACAGTCTAGAAATTCGGATAATTATCTGAGCCAATGGAATGTTTTGTTTGTGTTTTCAACGAGAACTTGTGTTTCCTCAGTCTATCAACGTTTTTCTCCTACAAAGGCCTTGTACTGCTGTTTTGACTGTTTGTTTATATTTCAGATTTTTACTGAAATAACTAAATAAAAACATCAACAACAACAACATTTGTCAGGTTAAATAGAATTGTTGTCAGGCATAAGTGGAAATCATATCTTTCGAAAAACTTTACTGTAGGGGCTTGAAATTTTCCAGTTCCACTATAAAACTAGTTTTTTTTTCTGGATATTGGAAAATTTTGCTTTTGAAACTGGCCCAAGAATTGCATTAAAGTTCGGAGACTAATGACGTATCGACGGATGGTAGATAGACTTATCTGACAACAAATGAAATGGCATCATTTTTGTACAATCCTAAAAAGGACTTATGCCACCAGTTTTGCCTCTCACTCGCTCGGACTATCTGTCTTGGCCTTTTATACAATTAATCATTGCTTGATGCCTGCAACTACTTGATTTTAACTCAAAAATCTTTTATTGGAAAAAAAAATCATGTAATTAAACGTTGTATCCTTCAAAGTACTTCCTCTTGAGCTGTAACACGCTTCTCCATTCGCATGTTCCAGCCTTCAAAGTGCTCATGATATTATTTGTATGTTACCTTTGGCAACGCCTCTGGCGTTGGTTCTTTCGTGATCTCCGGAGTCTAAAAATGGTGCTCCTAAAATTTATTTTTATTTTTTGAGAATTAAAAAAGGTCAAAAAAGGCTAAATTGATGTGTAGGAGACTTGAAGAACGGTTTAGGCCGTTTTGGCTAAAAACGGCGTGGTAATAATGGCTGTATGAAGTGGGGAAGTGTCAAAGTGAATAACCCTCGACTGATCTAACCATAAGTCAGGTATCTTCTTCAAAGAACTTCAAGTTCCTTCACGCAGTCGTTTCAGTGCTTCCGGTTAGTTAGCAGAATCAATTTTCTGGCCCTGGGGAACCCAACCTTGATATATAAATTGCCTCGGTGACAACTCTGACCATCACGTAACGCGTTGAATTTCTCATCTTCTTGCATAAATAAATCAGTACGAACAGTGGAGGGGTGCACGGAACGCCAGTCCTCTTTCGTTGAGATCTTTCCCCCCTCTGAAACTTTCTGAACAGAGCTTATACGCTTTTCAAGTCCGAACTTGTTAAACCAAAAGAGGTGAATCCCAGCTTTAGTATGCAATTAAAAAAAGGAGGCTCGAACCCCAGGTTTTGTAAACAAGTAAGAAAAAAAAGAAGCTCGAACCCCAGGTTTAGCAAACAAGTAAAAAAAAAAAAAAAACTTGCACCCCAGGTTGAGTAAACAAGCAAAAAAAAAGGAAGTTTGAACCCCAGGTTTGTAAACAAGTAAAGAAAAAGAAGCTCAAACCCAAGTTTAGTAAACAAGAAAAAAAGAAGGTTCGCACCCCAGGTTTAGTAAACAAGTAAAAAAAAAGGAAGCTCGAACCCCAGGTTTGATAAACAAGTAAAAGAAAAGGAGGCCCCAGCTTTAATAAATAAGAAAAAAAGACGTTTTGAATCCCATGTTTAGTAATCAAGTAAAAAAAAAGGAAGCTTGAACCCCAGGTTTGATAAACAAGTAAAAGAAAAGGAGGCCCCAGCTTTAATAAATAAGAAAAAAAAGACGTTTTGAATCCCGTGTTTAGTAATCAAGTAAAAAAAAAAAGGAAGCTCGAACCCCAGGTTTGATAAACAAGTAAAAGAAAAGGAGGCCCCAGCTTTAATAAATAAGAAAAAAAAGACGTTTTGAATCCCGTGTTTAGTAATCAAGTAAAAAAAAAGGAAGCTTGAACCCCAGGTTGAGTGAACAAGTATGAGTTGTTTCGATGACAACTCTGACCATAAGGTACCGGGTTGAATCGACAGTTTCCTCATCTTCTTGCATAAAAAATCGGTACGAACACTAGAGGGGCCTGCCGAACGCTCGTCATCCTTTGTTGACATCCTTCTCCTTCTTAAACTTTCTGAACATAACATACGCTTTTCAATTCCGAGCTCATTAAACCAAAAAAAGAAACTCGAACCCGAAGTTTAGTATACAAGTTTTCTGATTTTCAAGCCTTTATTTTCATAATGCTTTTTATCATATTCTGTTGTTTTTTCGTTTAATTAGTGATGAACCTTAAATTATCTATACATTCTAGATCTAGAAATTATATTAAAATCCTAAATGAACAATTAGGGACAATGTACACTAAAATATCTTTCGAGATGTCTGGACTTCAATTGTTATCTTTATGAAAAGGGAGACCCTCTACCAGAAAATCTTTGTTGAGCATTTTTTTTAGTGGTAAGACCAACCTTAAATACTGCCTACACATTTTGGGCCAATATCAAAAGTAAGATTTTGTTCAATTTTTCGGCCTTTTTGTTCTGTGAAAGAAGTCCTAGATAGTAAAAATTCACTTTTTATCCTAAATAATATATTGTTTTTTATCCTAGATAATACAAGTTCACGAAAAAAAGAAAGCTCGATTTTATAGGTTTAGTAGATAAGTATTTATGCACAGGTTTTCAAAGTATTTTTTTTTCTCAGATTATTTATTTGCTAGTTTAATTACTGAAGAAGATTCATCTGCGAAACTGAAACCCTCCCCTAAACCTAGAGCGTTTAAACTTGCCAATCTTTCATTTCTAGACCAAAAGAGACGGGGAGACAAAGTGAAGCATAGATTTTCAGAAAATAGAAATGTTCTTGCACCCTTGAAATAGTGGTGCTTTGCGGGAACACGCACTCCATATACTTTTACACAACATAAACTCCATATACTTTCCTTTACACTTGGTTTGAACTGCTGTTTAAATTTTGCTTTTCATTTTTGAACAAAAAAAAAAGAATTTGCAATAATTGTAGGCTAATTAGTTTATGCAAATGTGGAAACAGACCTCGAGAAATTACTTTTCTAAATATTTTTCTTTTATAATTATTTTCTAAATATTTATTTTTCAGGGCTGCTGCTCAAAGATCCCGATTAAAGCGAAAGAAACAAATGGCAGAACTATTGCAGAGCAATGAGACAATAATACAAGAAAACAAGCGATTAAGAGATGAATCAATGCTGTTAAAGCACGAGATTGCTGAGCTCAAATGTCTCCTCCTCGCGCATGCTCAATGTCCCGTCACAAAAGATATTTTAGAAGGTATCTCGTTTTTCTCCTTCTAATTAAAAATTACCCAGGGAATAAATCTTTTAAAACGGTAAGCAGTTAATGCTTCCTGAAGTCTAATCCTCAGCACTGCTCGTCAAACTTTCTAAGATACCTGCGACATAGATGGTGCCTCAGAACATATAGTAGAAATAAGTCTCGTACTTAGGATTTGTTTCAGGGGGAGGGTACAATTTTGAAAAATGCAAAAAATAGGCTAATCATGTTATGAAAGAAAAAAAAATATGAAAAGCCATTGAAGTCTCAAGATTCCGCAGGAACACAGGGCGTACAGCAAGCCCTATCCTCTATCTGCATGTGGGCCTAAACTGAATATGGGGAATATCTTAATCCTAACTGTATTTTACCTTAAAATGTAAATGGAAGATGTATAAACTTTTAGATACCATTATTAAAAATATACAATCTATTTTTTTTAATCTAAGATTTAGTTTGCTATGTTTTGGATCCTGTTAAAAAAACAAAAAAACAAATGAAACTAATCACGTTTAGTTCCTTTCATGGGTGTTCCGTTGCTGTAGATTAGAAAGTCATGGTAAAGGAAAGTCTTACGCTTTCCTTTACCATGATCTAGCTTGCACGGGATGAATTCCGTACTTCCCCTAATAGCCATTATGAGAAAACTCGTACTCAAAAGGGCTAAAAATTAGCCATGATAATTCATCAAATTTAAAATTGTATTTTGTAGGTATTTTTGATAAATTTTATTTTATACCCATGAGAGGCCCACCCGAAATTTAATTGAAAAAAATGCTCTTGATGTATTTTAGAGCAAATTCATATGCACTTTGGATCCATCTTGTTTCAAGGAAGACTGAAAGATAACATTTTTGTATGTAAAGTCATTTCGCTACTGTAGTGATGTAAACTCGCCAAGGTAAAGTCGTTGTGCACCTAAACTTCCATTTAAAACCATATTAAGACGTCCCGATTTTAAAATGACCAAAGTTAAAAGGAAACCATGACCTCAGATTACCTCAGATCCATATGGAAATCACTTAGTGTGATTACTCGACATGAAGGTTTCACCATTATACCAAGTATTTCATTAAGGATTTGGAGAACTAAGGGGGAGAACCACTAAAGAGATCGGTACGCAATACCTACAATTGAATCCTTACCGTGAATTCATAGGCAGTGCCATAGCGCCCTAAGTAAAGAGCGATGTGGGTACAATGCATTTTTTTTTAGGTTTTTAGTTTTAGACCAGGACACTTTGTGTCGAAGGAGTTGTCGTAGAAACTTTGAAAAGGACTCATTCGATTGGAAATTAGAAGGGCTAGTGCCCTTTTTAATAGTCGAAAGTGATTAGAGGGTAACTAATTCCTCTCCCATGCCTACCATTTCCCTATAGAAATCCAATCAAAATTTTGAGATAATTATTTTGTTCAATGTAGATGGAAGGTCCGAAAATTATGTCTTTGTGGATGAAACCCCCACAGAGCCCTCAGTGCAAGGGTTGTAAGTTCTGCTCTGGGGTATAATCTTCAACGTTGCCATTTTGTTCAACGTAGTTGAAAGGCCCAAAAATTATGTCTTTGAGGATGACACCCCCCCCCCCCCAGGGCTCTCAGGGAAAGGGCTGTAAGTTATGCCCTGGGAGCATACAAGGTTTATATAGAAAGGGTGATCGCAAAAACTTTGGAGGGGGATTATTGGATTGATAATCAGAAGTTGTTGTGCCATTTTTGAGAATCAGAGAGATGGGAGGGTGTATCCCCTCCACGCCTCGTATTTTCCCGATATGTATCTGATAAAAATTTCGACATGGCTATTTGTTGCCGTAGAAACTCCAAAAAGTCTCATTCGATTGGAAATTCAAAGGGCTGGTGCCTTCTTTAATAGTCGAAAGTGATATTAAGGCAACTAACCCCCCTCCCACTCCCACTATTTCTCCAAACACATCCAATAGAAATTTTGAGATAGCCATTTTGTTCAACACAATTTAAAGGTCCGGAAACTATGTCTTTGAGGATGACAACCCACCCAGACCCCTCAGGGCAAGGTTTTAAGTTATGCCCTGGGGGCACATAAACTATTTATAGAAAGGTAATCATATAAACTTCGGAGGTGGCTTATTGAATTGGTAATCAGACGCTCGTATTTTCCCGAAATGCATCTGATAGAAATTTTGAGATGGCCATTTGTTGTCGTAGAAACTTCTAATAGAGCTCATTCGATTGGGAATTGAAAGGGCTAGTGCTCTTTTTAATGGTCAAAAAGTGATTGGAGAGCAACTAATCCCTCCTCCCACGCCCACTATTTCCCAAAACACATCCAATAAAAATTTTGGCATAGCCATCTTGTTTAATGTAATTGAAAGGTCCGGAAATTATGTCTCCGAGGATGACAACCTTCTGCAGCCCTCAGGGCAAGGGTTATAAGGTATAAATAGCGATTTGGACGTAATGCGTTATTTATTTATTTATTGTTTAATGGTTTTAGACCAGGACACTTCGTATCGAAGGAGTTTTTGTAGAAACTTGAAAAAGGGCTGACCCGATTGGAAAAACTCGATTTAATGGTCGAAAGTAATTGGAGGGCAACAAACCCCCTCCCCATGTATACTTTGGAGGGGGCTCATTCGATTGCTAATCAGAAGTTTTAGTGCCTTTTTTGATATTCAGAGTGACCGGAGGGTAGATATCCTCCCTCTCTCCTAAACCTTGTATTTCCCCGAAAGGTATCTGATAGAAATTTTGAGATGGCCATAGGTTTTCGTAGAAACGTCGAGAAAGGCTCATTTGATTGGAAAGTGAAAGGGCTAGTGCCCTTTTTAATAGTCAAAAGTGATAGGAGGGCGACAAGCCCCCCCCCCTCACGCCAATCAATTCCCAAAACACATCTAATTAAAATGTTGAGATAGTCATTTTGTTGAGCGTAGTTAAAAAGTCTGGAAATTATGTCTTTGAGGATGACAACCCACACTCTCCTCCTCAGAGCCCTCAACGCAAAGGTTGTTAGTTATGCCCCGAGGGCATATCAGGTTTTTAAAGAATGGGTGGTCGTAAAAATCCGGGAAGGGCTCATCTGATTGGAAATCAGATGTTCTTGTGCCTTTTTATGAATCAATCTACCCCCCCCCCCACTACGTCGAGTTTTCCGAAAATTCATATGATAGAAATTTTGAGATAGCCATTTGTTCGAAAATAGTCCGAAGATCATATAATAAGGCCTTCGGGGTTGACATGACCCCCCAGAGTCGTAAGAATTGCAAGTTATACCCCAGGGGCATATAAGGCTTTTATTGAAGGGGTAGTCGTGTGAACTTTAGAAGAGGCCCATTTTATTGGAAATGTATTTCTTGTTCTTTTTTAAGATTCGAACATGATGGAGAACAACTAGCCCCCCCCCCCCTCCCTGACATCTTTTTCCCCGAAACCATTTCAATTGAAGTTGTGAGATAGCCATTTTGTTACCAATAATCTAAAAATCCTATAGCATTGTCTTTAGGGTGGACACAATCCCCCAGAACCTATGTCCAAGGGTGGTAAGCTATGCCTCGGGGCATACAAAGCTTTTATGGAACGGGTTGCCGTATGATCTTTGGATCGAATGAAGCTCATTTGATTGGAAGTCGGAAGTAGTGCGCTTCTAAAAGTCAAAAATGAATGGAGGGCAATCAGCCCCCCCCTCAAGCCTATTATTCCCCAAAACGTATCCGACCGAAATTTAGAAGATCTTTTTTGTTCAGCCTTGTTGAAGGGTCTAATAGTTATATCTTTGGGGATGTGAACCTCCCCACAGTCCTCAGGACAAGGGCTGTAAGCTAAGCAATTAGTTCATTGTTTACACACAGTATATGCTATCGAGAAAGGTATGCATGTTTGAACTTTACTTTCCAAGAAGACGAAGTGGATTTAGGTGAGCCTTTCAGAGAATGTTGAGAGGAGTGTTAAACTAAATCAAAACCCGTTATGTGTAAAAGGATTGTCAAAAGGGTGTAACACAGGAATAACTGAGTATATTAATTCGGAAAATTCAGAAAATGATAAGGGATGTGATCAAAAAAAGCACTATCTGCATTCTAACAATACTACTACAACTATCACCACTACTACTACTAGACTACACCATTTACAGTATTGAGGGGAAATTCGAACTAAATCATAAGACGCTATGTGCATGCAAATTGTCAAAGTAGCATATCTCAAGAATTGATTTGGGTATTAAGTTGGAACTTTCAGAGTGCTTAAAGGGAAGATCATCTCACCAAAAGGGAATATGTGCGCACTACTGCTAATGCTACTGATACTGCTACATTGCCTTCTCATGCCATGCCTTACCAGAACATACTTTGCGATTTACTGAAAAAAGAATACGTTTTATATGTTTTCACTTTTTTACTTTTACAAGCAAAAACTTAGGCTATCAGAATTTTAAGGAATATAATATGAAAAAAACTTCGTTTCTTAAAGAGTTAAAGAGGCTGCGTCCCAAAGTCGAACCTTAAAACGTACAGGAATTAGAAGAGGCAGTTGGGGGGCTGCCGCCCCCCAAACCCCCAGCTTTTAAAGACTCTTTTGTACAGGTTTTTTTGTGGGGGGACTTCATTGTTACTAATTACTAGTTTCGGCGCAATGGTTCTCCTGTCCTCTTGTGTTTAACATTTTTCGAAGTTATTCCATTATTCATTCATTTCATTTTTTTGTTAATTAAAAGAGGGCCTTTCCGAAGCCAAGAGCGGGGGGTTAGCAAAAAAACAAAAAATCTGTACAAAAGAGTCTTTAAAAGCTGGGGGTTTGGGGGGGGGGCAGCCCCCCAACTGCCTCTTCTAATTCCTGTACGTTTTAAGGTTCGACTTTGGGACGCAGCCTCTTTAACTCTTTAAGAAACGAAGTTTTTTTCATATTATTTCTGTACTTTTTTCTACAATCCATGGTGGATGTAATTTAATAATTCCTGTACTCCTCGTATAAAATATAAAAATATAAAATAGAAAAAATAGATAGAATGACCGAAATGTTTCTTTTGCTCATAAGAAGCTAATATTCTGTTATCTCTCAATTGATAAGCTGTCCAGGTGTTATCAAAATTATACACTTTTATTTTGATGTTGTGAAAAAAACCGCCCGTAAGCGACTTGAACCCTCGACCAGAGGATTAAAAGTCCCACGCTCTACCGACTGAGCTAATCACTTGCATGTGTGTAAATATAACTTCTAAATAACTTTTAAAAATTTCAAATTAACATGGGCTCTTATGGAGAGAAATGCGTTAATTAAGTAGCTAATGCGTGGTTTCTGGAAAACAGGGAAGGAGTTATCGGATCGAGCTGAAATTTCGCGGATAAGCTCCTGGGCCGTAGGGGACCTTAACTTGTGAATTTCAGCCCGATCGGACAACGTTAAAAGGGGGTGGGGCTGGGGGGTCGAAACTTTCCGGGGGTTAAGATTTTCCTACGAAACTTTCCAGGAAAATTACTCGGAGAATTCCGCATCGAATGAGTCTTCGTATACCCAGATCCGATGTCGGCTGTGACCTGTAGGCGTCTAGGAAAAAAAAGAAAATGAACATTAAGTGGCTATGCGTGGTTTCTGGAAAACAGGGAAGGAGTTATCGGATTGAGCTGAAATTTTGCGGATAAGCTCCTGGGCCCTAGGGGACCTTAACTTGTGAATTTCAGCCCGATCGGACAACGTTAAAGGGGGGCTGGGGTTGACGGGTCGAAACTTTCGGCCAGATTTTCCCCATGAAGGAAAAGTTGGAGGGGGATGAAATTTGGCAGGTTTCTTAGTTGGAGCTCGGGCTACGAAATGCATCCCTCCCCATCCCTCTGCGACCACTGGAACCGAAGATCGCTTAACATTGTCGTGGGTCGCCTCTTTATAGAGGCACGATTGTGCCTCCTTGATATGTCAACTAAACTGACAATTACACGGTCACCTTTTTTTTCTTTTTTTTTTCAGAAACGCGCAAGTTATGTTCTGGTCTTGAGAAGGCATGGGGGTTCGTGCCATGTCAGCCCCCAAGAATTATACCAATTGCCCCATTATGCTTAAAAACTAAATGTTACTTTAAAGTAAATCAAATGGCATTGTATTTATGGTTGCTAATAAGACACCTCAGCAATATATCAAGTACGACTGGGGTATTAAGTTGAAACTTTTGGGGCTACGACTATTACTACTTCTACTCTTACAATTTAAATAAATAAAAAGAGTGTCAGTGTAGCCAGGTTGTCCAAGATCATAGATAGAATATTCTGGGAATGATATTAAGTTTTGTTTTTCAGGTAAAATTCAGGAGTTTTAAAATTAAATTAAAAAATACTGCATGTGTTATGAAAAATTTTGAAAAAGTTTCCTTAACATACAAATAGCAATCCAAACTATGAATTGTTATAGAAAAAACTGAAAAGATATGAAATATTTTTCCCCTGAAAAAGACTGTCAATAAAAATGAATAGGAATGAATTATAAAAATTTTTCGACAAAAGAAACAACAGCAAAACTTGACAAAAAATGAGCAGAAACAAAGTCAAAAAATCTTCCAAGCGTAAAGCTACCATAAATCACTATCACTACATAAATGAAACTCAAAACTAACAGAAATTACAAAAAATAGTCGAGTCAAACTCAAAACGAGTAAAACTTTTGTTAATGTTTTTTGTCAGTAACTGGTAAGTTATGTTCTTGTTTTGAGGAGGCATGGGAGTTCATGTCATGTCAACCCCCAACATTTATGCAAATGGCCCATTATCTGTATATCTGTTTATATAATTATTCTTGAATAATTTTTTTTTAATTTCGATTTTTTCCCTGAAAATTTGCTTTCAATCTTGATCCCTAGAAATCAAAGAAACATTTTTAAACTAAATAAAATTATTTGGATAATCACAAATATTTCCCCATAGGGCCGACGTGAAGTCTTCAGGTTTGGCATTTTGTTTTAAAGACGATGAAATAGAATTATGATTTTGTAGCAATCTCATTTTTAAATTCTGGTTAGTACGTCCCACATAAGAGTAAAATCCTTTCAAGTTTTTAAGTTACAGGGCTGAGTGATGGAAAGGCAGTGTGGTTTTCGAAGTTATCTAAGCGCAAATTATGTTCTGGTCTTGAGAAGGCATGGGGGATATCGGCCCCAGACATGTTAATGTTTGCTCATTCTGAATTTGACTCTGCTATTTATTCTAGTTTCTGTTCATTTTGAGTTTCATTTATATCTTGATAGTTACCGATGGTAGTTTTACGCTAAGATTACTTGAGTTTATTTCTGTTCACTTTTGGCTTCATGTAGCTCTTTATTTTTCTTTGAAAAACTTGTTTTGTCGAAAAAAAGTTTCATTTTTTTTTTAATATAAAAAGACAACAAACCAAAGACACTTTTATAATTTTTAGAATATCACAGCTTACAAAATAGAACATTGATACATAATTGGAAGGCAAGACGTTAGCCATCCTTCGTCGATTCTATCTTTTCATCTTATAACGAGGGATATTATAAGACATTCCATCCAGAAGTGTCAAAATATGACTTGTGTACGTATTTGGATTTATTGACTCAGAATTGATTATCTCAGAATTATTGTTTGGAGCCAATTACTCTTCTTTTTGGCCCTTAAGCGTTTTCCCCTGCACAAAATTGCAATTGTGTGCCGAACACTATTCTTTTGTTGCATGCAAATGACATGGCGACAATTATATTTTTCAATTATTGTAGCAACTATAATATGTTTTACAAAAACTGACTCCCAAATCTTAATTGTACGAAACATGCGTCGCTTTTGTAGGGCGTGTTTTAACGCTACGCCTTGTTTGGTTTAACCGATACGAATCTCAGTAATACAGTGTTCCAAAACGCTTTGAGTACATGGAGTGCTCATAAAAATTTGTTATTTGCTGTTATTGAAATAGCAAAATTGCTAAGTATATCTCAATGAACAACTAAGGACGACTGGTTTAGCTCGCCAAAGCCCAGAAACGGATGGAAACGAAATGTATCGGCCAGCTTCTTCTAATTTTTTAGTGACAGGCTGGTTAAGTTTTGGCCACGAACGATAACATTTTCGCGGACCTCTAACCAATTCACAGCGTGTCAACAGCCGTAAGCGTGCTTCGATTTGATTTACACTTTTTTGTGGTAAAAGCAATAGCGTGGTAAATCGATAATGTTTTTACGCGCCTTCAACCATTTCACCATTTGCCACCAGGCGAATGTGAAGTACACTGCTTTATGGTAAAAGTGCCAACACATGGAAACAACCATTATTTACAACAGAATGGGTTCCCCTGGTGATTGTTAAAAGATGATGTAAGCGTTATTTTTGCTAATGAATTTACTTATCTTGTCATGGTAAATCAAAAACGTTATCGCGTACATCCAACCTGTTCAGCACACGCCACCAGGCGTAAGCGTACCTCCAAGGGGCCTATACTGCTTAATGGTAAAAGTGATAACATAGGTTAAATGGGCCATCCTGTACAGTGAAATTGTGTCACGCCATCACTGCTAAGATTTCCTCCCCACTCCAAGTTTCTTTGACTTAATATCTTTTGTTGGGCAGTTAGTGTTGATACCTGCTTGGAAAAGCCCTCTCGGGAGAAAATACGTATGGTTTGCCATGGAAAGAAAACTTAATAATCCTAACTCAGATATTGTTCACTTGGTAAAAATAAGGTTTCTGAAAATATGGTATGGATTCTGGAAAAAAGTTAGAGCCAGGAAGATAAATGTTGTTTCAAGAGTAATAAAAACCTGAAGAATTCTCAGATGAAAAAAAAAGCTTATAATCCTATCTCCCTCTGTAGCAGTGGAGATTTAACTTTAAAAGGCACTGACACGCTTATTCGGCTGTGATTACCATGATAATTTTTGTGCATGAGGTCTTGTTATTACCCAATAGCCCAAAATATTACAGTTAGTTTTTGCTTAGTCAGTTAATGCAAAAGTAGGTATCACTCTAATCAGCATTGCCAACTAAGGCTACTAAAAAGATTTATAGATAAGATAAAGCGTTAGTTGTCAAATGGCTTTTCGGCCTCACCCCACTGATTCATTCGTATTGGTCTCTCCTTTTCATACTATCATCACTGGTGTCGTTATTTATTTTTGCCAACTTTACGCATGCAACTTGAAAATCGACATTTCTGTAACAAAAACTAAACTGACCATAATCATTTGTAATAAAAGATATACTTTTATCCTAAAAATTTGCTATTACTGATGATAGTAATGAAAGAGGGGCACTAATCACCTATTGGCATTGATCCATTATTAGGTCAATTTGGAAACAGATTTAAATTGTAAAGAATTGCGTCAACGTAATGTTTACTATCCTTTCGCTTTGTTTATTGTAATTTCAAGGAATTCTTTCAGGTCGTGTCACAGTAACGATGCCTACTTTGGAGAAATCTAAAGTAAAACCAAGCTTTGTCAACATCCTCCCGGTTAATTCTTCACCTGATCCACGGAAAGTATTTCTTGTTTTGCCTCCCAAAATAGAGGGGACTCACCACATTAAAGAAAAAATGTGTCACAGTGTCATTGTTGGTCCTCGACGACCTGATTTGAAAAAGCTTTAGCACAACATGTCATTTTTATTTCAGAGTTGAGCGTTCGTCGCAATTCAGTTTGTTAACAGTGTGTGGGCATTAAAGTGTTTAAACGTTATGATTTACATATCTATTTTCTGATATCTTAAATTATTCGTAGTTGAGGAATCATTGTGACATAGAGCTCCCAGTTACTTTTTTTTTTCTTGTTGGTCAATTCGTCGTGTTTTAGCTTGTTTATGAGTTATGCATATTTTAATAACAAGCAGTCTGCTACACTAATTTTCTTAAAGAAAAGGATATATCTTAATCAACCCTCTCATCAGGAAATTAGCCTTGCTTATCAGTAATAAACGCGGGCTTTTGGTTTAAGAATTTAAAATATTTTACATTTTCTTAATGTTTTTCAAGTGGTATCAAATGAGGAATAAGTGTTTTGTTTGGATGTTCTCGACTGTTCTAAACTAAAGAAGTGTATTTTATGAAACCTAGCTCTTAGCAATGAGCATTTTTATGAACTTGCTTAAAGTGTTTAGCAGATACGCATCTTTTGGGGTTAGTATTTTTAATTTGTCACTTTATAAGGGAAATGTTTTTTCAGGGATAGGTTTCATAAGCGATACTCAACTAAATGAAACCAATGATCGGCATCTACTTTTCCAGCAAAGATCAGTAGTGTACCGGTTCTGATTTCTTGAACATAATTTTTGATCACTTTGAAAGTGACAGACTTGGAGTGAAACAAAACGACTCTTATAACTTCTATTTATTTAGCTTGCTATTATCAAAAGGGTTTAGAATTTTGTTTTGTTACTTTTTCTTAAGCTCCTAAATCATGCGGGCGCCTTTAGTCATTGGAACCGGTCTTTTTCATTCTATTGGATAATACTAAATGAAATTCAAATTCCAAACGATATGCATCTAGTCTTTATTGCAAAATTAAATTACTTTTGTTACATTTTGACATTAAAATTCATATTCTTTCTTAGAACTAAATTTATCAAACAGTGTATTTACATTTTTTGCTTTTTTAGGAAACAAATGGAAAAGGTAAGCAAATGCAAAAACTACACAATAAAATAGATGAAGAAAATTTGCTTATTAAGTAATATCCCATACCTTGTAAGGTCTTATTAGGGATGGGCTTAATCCATTTAGAAGTTTGAAATTCAAGTTTGGTAATAAATTATTAAGTGAGCTCGACAAGGCCGTATCGGGGGAGGGAGTTACCAGGTTCGACCCCCCCCCCAAAAAAAATTCATCCGAATCGTAAAACAAAAACAAAATGCATAAACTACATTTTTAAGGCGTTTTTTGTATCAACCCCACCCTGCTCAAAACAAAAATCCTTAATTCGTCCTTGGAGCTTGAATTCTCAGCCAGTTTTTTGACGTATTTTCAGAAAACAACGTACTAAGTTTTTAAATTATTACTAAGTCCAAACTGTACCCGTGGGGGGGGGGCAAACTTTTTTAGCCCTCCTCCCTAAATGTACGAAATTCAAAAAAAAATATATATGCTTCTTTCATACAATGTCCTTAATGAAAAGTTTACCATAGTTACAACATTCCAGCTTCCCTGGATAAAAATTCTGAGTATTGTGCAGTTTTGAGATTAAAATGTATGGTGCAACTTTGAGAGAAAAAACATGGAAATGTGCGGAACAAATACATCAAAACAGTGAAAAGATTGTAAATTTCATTAAAATTAAGCCTGATATGGATATTTTTTTCTCGGGGGGGGGGAGATGCCCCTAAACCCATTTATGTTTAACCAAAAGTTGCACCCTTTTAAACACCAGAAAGTAAAAATCGATGATCCCTTTACCTCATTTTCCTTTGCACGTTTATTATGAATAATGGCATAGTACCAAATTTCTCAGCAAGGTTTAAATAAATAGGGATCAATTGATTATCTTTAGTGCCACATGCCTTGTTAGTCTAGGTACCAACTTTAGACTGATCAATTTGTAAACATCGTATTCATTTATTAAAATTAATAAGTATTTATTTATCATAAATATCGTGAAACTTAAGGACGGGAGGGGATCTGATTATGGTTAAGATCTTTCTAAAGGGATATAAGAGAGGTCGCTCAAGCCTCTCATCTTTATCGATGCTTCAAGGTTTTTGGAACTTTTCCAGTTTTATTTCTAAATATTTTGACTTGCATCATCAGTGTTAATAATAAACTTAATTAAGTCGTGCAGCCATTAATTCGGAGAAGCTAAAAAAGGAGGCGCTACAACTCATTCTGAAGGTAAGGCCTTTCCTAGGGTAAGGCCTTGTGCAGCATCCCACCCTTATGTGGGTAAATACAACTCAGGAAATTGAACCATTGATGTTATTGAACAACGATGAATCAGGTTACCTAGGTAAATGAGTATGAATTTATGGATCAGTATTTAGGGACCTATTTGTTTTATTATTGTTAACACAGAATAGAAAGGGGTTGTGACTGGTTTCTTATTTGTAATAGTTGTTGTGTGCATTAAGCTAATGGTTACTATAGCACAAGGTGCCCCCAAGGTCGCATTAATTAGAAAACATGCCAACAATTGTATGCAAAGAATATTTAACTTGAGTTTTGACTCAATTTAGTAATCTTTGTTTTAGTGCTACAGCCATTTGGTTTTTAGCCGTAGACACGTGCTGTTTTTACTACATAGTCCTGCAGTTTGTTGCAGTTACGCATCACGCAGTAAAAGACATCATTGTTTTTTTTTTTTTTTTATCATTTTCCTTTTTTGTCAAAAACACATTTTCTATGTTTTTTTTTTTTTGTTTCACTGTTATTACCTTAAAATTACCTTAAATCACATCTTGGAGTGAAATAAGGACTTTTGATCCTGTTGAATCACTCCTTGTGATGACAGTTGCATACGTGGTTGATTAAATTCTGGTGCATCCCAGTCAAATCTCCATGGTTTGTCATTCCACTCAGCATCCAGACGGCGTTTAAATACATCTGTTGATTCAGCAAAAACAGTGTTCTCCTTGAGGTTGTTCCAGAGGTTCACAATCCGGTTCGAGAAGAAGCTGCATCTTGGTCCAGTCTTTGCATGAATTTTACGGATTTGTTTTGGGTGTCCTCGAGTTATGTGGGAGGGGTCAATCTCCAGGAGCTCATTTTCTTGATTGGTAGAGAAATTTGATTGGTATTGGTAAATGAGTTTTTATCAATGTTTCTTTATTTGTGATTTAGGTTTTTAATCATCATTATTAGATTTTTTAGTATATTCCAAATGTAACGAGTTATCTTTACTTTTCTAGTGTGCGTAATGGACGGATTCAGTATAAAAAGCTCTTGTGTTTTTGTAACACTCATGAGCTATTTTGCTTTTTCAAAAATCATTGCTGTGTATAACATGTTAAATTAATTTTAAATTATTCAGTAAGTTAAAGCGACTCTTGGGACACCTTAAAATATTATGAAGGAAACGTTATTGGCTGATATTTATGATCTATTGAATGAATAGATGAACGTCATTGTTGCTAAAAGGTCGGAATACACAAATTTTCACAAAATCTGATGAGTATATTTAAAGATGATGTGCAGGTTTGAAAATTAATCGAGAAAAAATAAACCAAAAGATGAACATCATTTGCAAGGGTTTGGCTTTGCAAGGCTGAATACTGGAACAACGGTTTTGTCAGAGAAGTAGGTCTGTTTCCCTAATTTCAAAATAAAATCCTTTTGTTTCTGTTGCCATTTGACTCAACCATGAAAACCAGAATATTGTCTTAAATTACTTTAAGGGGATTTGATACTGCTCTTTCTTGTCTATTATAAAATTTTTAATTTGTGTTGCTAACTATTTAGAATTTAGCAGATAGTCTTGCAAACTGGCAGAACTTGGACAAGAGATCCAAACAAACTACATAAAACTAGACGCCGACACCTACTTTCCCAGAAATCTAAAAAAAATTAAACTTTTTTCCATTTTCTACCAGATACAGGGAGATATTTAATGAAACCTCTATCATTACGAAGTGCGAATTTTGTTTTTTCAATTGAGTGGAGCAGAATTTTCTTTTTAAAGTTCAGGGAGAGGCATTCCCTAAAAGTAATATAACATACTTGCTTAGAAAACATCAAAAATCAGCTCAAAGGAAGCATCATTTGAGGAATTCGATGACTTTGGGAGTTCACTGCTTTACTAATCGCCATTATCGAGAACCTTGTCGGCTCTAGATACATATGATTCATGCTGTATCCACATTGAATAGACAGCACTTTGCTTAACAATTAGCAAAAGATTATATATTTTCTTCATTTTAAGCTAGCTTCTCGTTAGCTTTTCGACCTGATGACGCATTTATGACAACCTAGCAATTTTTACTAGAAATGATTTACGAGTTTCTCTGTAGTGCTGGTAAGAACTAGGTAAATGACCCTTTGTCTGTGAGATAGTCAGTCGACGCTGAGATTCGCAAAATGATTCGTAAGATATTGAATCCCCTTAATAGAAATACGATGTCGAAACTAACACCAACCTCCATCCTCCTAGTCTTAAATAGAATTGTAAATTTTTTTAAGTTGTTTTTGCCGTTTATTGTACACACAGGATAACATTTACTTCATAGAATGAGCAAGATTTGCTTTCCATAGCAAGAATTGAATAAAACAAGAGCTCATATGGCACTTGTGACGAGGTCGGAAAAGTAAAGAGGTCAAATGGCATGAGCTCTAGCAAAATTCTAAGAATCAATAAATTGATTTAAAAGGAAAATCAGAGGCTTAGTGCCGGACGGGATTTAAAATAAGAACTCTGAGACACAAGGTCCTTCTAAATATCAAAATTCATTAAGATCCGACCACCCACTCGTAAGTTAAAAGTACCTCATTTTTTCTAATTTTTCCTCCCCTTTCACCCCCCAGATGGTCGAATCGGGGAAAAACAACTTCATCAAGTCAATTCGTGCAGGTCCCTGATACGCCTACCAATTTTAGCACATCCAGAAGCACCGAACTCGCCAAAGCACTGTACCCCCCTAACTCCCCCAATGAGAGCGGATCCAGTCCGCTTACATCAATTACGCATCTCCGACATTTGCTAATTCTACCCACCAAGTTTCATCCCGATCTCTCTACTTTTAGTGTTTTCCAAGATTTCCGGTTTCCCCTTCAACTCCCCCAATGTCACCAGATCTGGTCGGGATTTAAAATAAGAGCTCTGAGTTCCTTCTAAAAACAAATTTCATTAAGATTCACCCGTTCTTAAGTTAAAAGTACCTCAATTTTTCCAGTTTTCCTGAATTAACACCCCCCCCCCCCCCAAAGAGAGCGGACCCCTTCCAATTATGTCAATCACGTATCTAGAGTCTGTGCTTATTCTTCCCATCAAGTTTCATCCCCATCTCTCCACTCTAAGCGTTTTCCAAGATTTCTGTTTCCCCCCTCAAACCCCCGATGTCTTCGGATCCGATTCAAAAATGGAGCATCTGAGACATACGATCTTTCTGTATAACAAGTTTCATTAAGATCCGATCACCCATTCGTAAGATAAAGATACCTCAATTTTCACGTTTTCCAAGATTTCCGGTTTCTCCCTCAAACTCCCCCTATGTCACTGGATCTGGTCGGAATTTAAAATGAGAGCTCTGCAGCACAAGATCCTTCTAAGTATCAAATTTGCTAAGATTTGATAACCCATCCGTAAGTTACAAATACCTAAAAAAAATTATTTCTTCGAATTACCCCACTCAACTCCCCCAAAGAGAGCGGATCCGGTCCGATTATGTCAGTTACGTATCTTAGACTTGTGCTTATTCTTCCCACCAAGTTTCAACTTGGTGCCTTTTCCAAGATTTCCGGTTCCCCCCCATGAGGCTGGATCCGGTCGGGATTTAAAATAAGAGATCTGAGTTACGAGGTCCTTCTAAATACGAAATTTAATTAAGATTCGATCACTCCTTCGTAAGTTAAAAATACCTCATTTCTTTTAATTTGTCTTAATTAACCCTTCCCCAAACTCCCCCAAAGAGAGCGGATCCGTTCCAGTTATGTCAATCACGTATCTAGAACTTGTGCTTAGCTAATCCACCAAGTTTCATCCCTAAGAATGATAAAATCTAATCATTCTTTAAAATTTAAAGAATGATAAAATCTTAATTATTCTAAGCATTTTCCAAGATTTTAGGTTTCCCCTCTAACTCCCATGTCACCGGATCTGGTCGGCATTTAAAATAAGAGCTCTGAGACACGATATCCTTATAAATATCACATTTTATTAAGATCCGATCACCCATTCGTAAGTTAAAAATACCTCAATTTTTCCAAATTAACCGTCCCCCAACTCCCCTAAGGATGGTCGAATCGAGGAAACGACTATTTCTAATTTAATCTGGTTTAGTCAATGATACGCCTGCCAAATTTCATCGTCCTAGCTTATCTGGAAGTACCTAAACTAGCAAAACCAGGACCAACAGAATTTGTAATTGCTATATGTCACTTGGTTAATACCCAATGCCATGAAAAACTGTTGGACATACTGCTACACTTGGGAGAAAGGAATTCCTCCTCTGTTATTATTCCCCACATAGTAACTTCTTGAAATGAAATTTAATTGGTGCTGAAAATGGCTGTTACCCTTGAGGAGGATCCTTCGCCTATGACAATAGAATTTCAAAGCCATCTTAGACATAAAGAATAGTCTAATTGTTTCATACTAACTTTGTATGTCAGAAATTCTTCTGAGAAAATATAAGAAAATTTATACAATTATTTTTACATAAGAAACCCTATGCTGAGCCTAGGAAACTTTAGAATTCAACAAATGGGTCATTTTTCAATAATAACACCCACAAAATACTTTTCCAGAAAACAGCAACTATTTTGAATTATCTAATATTTTCTTTTAATATTTTGAATTTCTGAGAATTGATTTTTCCTTGTCAATCAGGACTGTGGAGTTTAATTACCCCACAGGGCTATGGCCACCTTAATTTTCTACTAAAGGAGTTGTAAAAACTAAGGCTTTGAAACTGATGAGAATAAAATCTGACTCGAGTTGCTTCTCAAGCTTGTGCATCTTAACACATCATTTCAGCATTAGTCCTTTGAAAAATGATAACTCTTATTCACCTGCATAGATGCTTTGGCTTTGAAATCTCAAAAATAGAAAGTTTTACATTCAGGATATTTTGAAGAAAAAAAAAATCCATCCTTTTCCAGCACTAAAATCAAAGACTGCACTCTTTTTTGTACAATTGACAGGGAGTAGTGCAACAAATAATGGTGACAAAAGAAGCATCAAATCAATACCATTGCTGACCAATACATTCAAGATCTATCCTACTGATGACAAGGCCTATTTAATGTTGCACTGGTCTGTTAATAACTGTCCCACTGAACTTATTTACAAGCATCAGTACACATGGATTGAGACATTAGGGAAGGGTTAAAACACAGAAAAGGTAATTTTAGGACAAAGTTGGGCCCTTTTGGTCAAATGATAACTGGTCTGTTAATAACTGTCCCACTGAACTTATTTGCAAGTATCAGTACACATGGATTAAGACATTAGGGAAGGGTTAAAACACAGAAAAGGTAATTCTAGGTCAAAGTTGGGCCCCTTTGGTCAAATGATGGACAACAAACAGATATATAAACAGTTATGTGTCCATTTACAGATGGGCCAGAAAAAAAACCTTTTTTTCTTATATCCAATTTCAAGGATTTGGTTTTATCTAAGTTATAGTCCATAATTCCTTCAAAAAGAAGCAGGATCAAACTTTTGAAAATATTTCTGGTGACAAGGCTAGGGTTTGAGAAATGTTTGTTTTTCAAAAAAAGGAAACCCATTTTTTGTTTAAAAGTTTAGTAATATTTGCTTATTTTAATCTTCTTGGGTGTGGAAGGAGGTATCTGAAGCAATCCCCCTAGAATCTGCTTATAGATCCTTTGGTGGAAGCTTGTTTTAATATAATACCTTTTTCCAGCAGTGCAGAAAATAGTTAAGAAAAAGACAAATTCCTTTGTCAAGCCCACTCATGGTTCATGCTCAGCAAGGTATTCAGCAATGTAAAGCCGAATCTTATTCTTTTATCCTCTGTTTCAGTCACCACCTGAAATAAGTAGCCAAAATATGTGTCCCTAACATCAACTGATGGGTAACAATAATAGTCCCAATTCTTAAAAATAACAAATAAGGAGCATCTTGCTCTTTACTAAGCTTCTAAGTTGCAGAATTGATACAGGCATGTGTTTCCTCTTGTATACTACATTTTTACCTTAGAAAACATAGACCAAGTCCTGTTATAATAAGTATCCAAAACAGGGACTCATTTTTTTAAACAGTTGTGTTTTATCTTAAAGGCCCACAGCATTTGGGTCTTATCATATAACTTTCAAACTTCGAAAAACAAGTTTAAACTTCAAACAAATTTCTTAAACCAAGTTGAAAGAACAAACTTATTAAGCTTTTGACCAAAAATTATCTTTCAATAAGCCATGCCATTTTAGAAATGACTGCATTTACCAATAAATATGATTATATCAAAGCAGCAAAATATGCACAATCTCATGATAACTAATGAATAGTTTCAGGTGATAAAATATAATATTAAAAACTTAATAAACAAAATTAAATTGTTCTTCATGTGCTTTAAAATAATTCATTTCAACAATTCAGTGCTTATAGATAGATATATATAGAAAGCAACACCATAATACATATTAAAAATCAGCAAGTAAGCAACAACAAAATTTTTGGTAGGTAGTATTTCTAAGGATCTACTTAGCAAAAACACCAACTGCATGTAGGGAAGCAATTTTTACTACTTACAGTTTCTCATTATATGCAGACCTAAAATATTTTCAGTGATAATTTAAGCATTTAAACAGTGGTGCAGGCTCAGGGAGGAGCATTTCCCCTCCAAGATTTTGGAAAATATCCTTTTTGCATTTTTGTTGAAAAAAAAGCCAACCCCCTAAATTTTGAAAATAAATCCCCCACCCCGAAGTTTTCTGTAAATTGATACCACTGCATAGGACTCAAAAACAGGAATATGTTTTTTATAGTACTCAGATCCATTTTTTAATTAGCATTATTTAAAGATGAAATGCATTTAACTGTTTTAGAACTTTTTTTTTGGTACTTTGCTTCAACAGACAAAATGAATCACTTTTAAAAGGGTGTACAAAAAGGCATATTTATGTGGATTTTATTTGAAACTGGCCTATAGTCAACAAACAAACTGATGTTTCCAGAGATCAAATCATGCTGCAGGAATGCACTGCAGGGCCAACGCAGGGACCATAGTAGTCAAGAAGCGTCGTTAATTCTTAAATAAATAAAACAAACTGATGTTAGCTATTTTACAGTCAATAAAAATAGTTTAAAACAAAGGTATATGAATTCTTTTTGACTAATTCAGGTTGGATTTGATTAAATTTATATTTTTGACTGAAATCTATGTTTAAATAAATTAAAATTAAGCTTGATTAATTTTTTTTTTTAATGAGTTTTCAACATTCTCACCTATACAGTAACACAGGCATAACATAATAGAATTAAACTTATATTTCACCAGATTTTGTCAAAAAATTATCAACAGTAAACAGTTTTTTTTTCTAAAAAAAAATCACAGTAAAACAACCTAACTTTTGTTTCCTTAGCTGAAACAAGTCATTTTTGTTACCACAGAACAATTTTTACTATTTATAATATATACAAAAGGTTAATTATGTAGCCTTCTTCAAAAGTTGATGTCTAACCATGACAAAGGGCACAGCCAGACCACTTCCAAAAAACAGGATGAAAGTCAATGTCAGCTTGTACTTGTTGTATATATCAAAAGGCAAGTTCTGCAAAAAGGAAGAAAGAATTAAGGCAAGGTCTAAATTAATAGACTTAGTTGTAATTTGGTCTCCATTTTTTTCCTCTCAAAGGAATTGTTCATTTGCCAAAATAGTCAAGGCCACAGAGTAAACACCAGAGAAAAAACTGCAAAGAATAAATACTGTTGTATTTTATAATGCTGTATCAATCTACAGGCAAGAATTCTCTCTGACATTTTAATAATGTATAGAATATGATGCAACCATTTTTGGGACAATTGTCAAAGCATGCTATAGTCAAATCTGAGATCCATGCCTTTTCAATGGGGGCATTAAGAAAAGATTTCCTATGGTGTGAAGGATCTGAGGTTTGCACAACTAAACTGGAAACCATGGGCATATACAGAGGGGGGGGGGGGGGTAAATTTGAGGGAATTTCTTATTTGAATTATAAAAAGACAATTTTTAATGATGTGTTTTTTATCATCATCCTTTTCTATCAATGTTAATGGAACTGTAGGATATTCAGAATTAAGCAACAGTATAACTAATCAGAAAACTAGTACCCAATTACTATTAAAGTGTTTTAAATCATATTTCTTCTTTTATTTAAAGTGTTCGAGTTCAATTCTGTCATTATATTAGATATTAAGGGCTATTGGCCTAGTGTTGAGGGATATGATAATACTTGGTGAATTTATCAAATAGGCAACTAGATTTATTGCCAGCTGACAGATTAATACCTTATTTGTTTTACCACTTAATGCCTTTTCTAAATACAATGCTTGCTTTAAGTGAAACTGCATCCCCCCCACCTCCCCCATATCAAGCTTTAGCCTTGGGCTACAAAAAAATCCTGATTTATTGAGGTTTTTTTTACCCAGCTGTCAATAAGAAATAAGTACAAAAAATATTGAAAATCCCCAAAATTGGCAAAGTTTTGCAAAATGACTATATTAAGCATTAGGGGAGAGAGGTAGGGTGTACTTGCACAAGTAACAATTATTATATATTTTGAAAGATCATTGAATAGGACCCTAAATGACATGTTTATCTTTTGGCTAGGAAATTAATCCAACAAAAAATATTAGCATATCTTTTCCTATCTATTTTTTTTTGCCTCAGTACCTAATTTTAACTAAGTATCAAAATAAATAAGCTATTGTCCAGAAAGAACTTGTCTATCCCAAATTTTCACCATACAATTGACTGCTCTTTTGGTATACAGGGTTGAGTGTGTACTCACTCAAATGTCCAGATACGAATGTTTTCTCATCTAAATTTTCACTGGATTTCATCTTCTTCCCAGGCCAATTTTTATTCCAAGATGAGTACCAACATAATTTTATTCCTATTATGGCAAGTGTCAAGATAATAATTTCCACAACTGGATGGTATTTCATATTCCCCTCTGAGAAGTAGCTGGGGTTTTATCCTAACCAGAATTGAAAGATTCATAATAGTTAAATTGCTTTTGAAAATAACCAATCAATTATTTTTTCACAAACTTTGTTTCAATTAAATTTTTCGGATGAAAGGGAGCTAAACCATGCAGAAGTAGTTACATGGGAGATAAAAGGGGACTTTCCTGTACACAGAAATTTTAGGGATGCAAGATTTCTAACAGTCAAAATTGTTTTGTAATTTTTGAAGTTTATAATTACTAAAATTAATTAGAGGATGCAGTTGGCAGTAAGTATAAGCCAATTTAATACGAAGTTTTCATTTTGCCCATATCTTCATCACAATTCCTTGAAAATAAAAGTAAGTAGACCAAATCAAATTAATTTTAATGCTGTAAGAATTCATTGTGCAATACAGAAATGAAAAGGTGCTCGCAAATGTAAGGGTTGTCTATTAGCAATTGCAATGTAGGTGGCCAGTAATGAATGGTCATTTCATAAACTTAAATTAATATTAATATACCTCAGGTCAACTACAGGCCAGGAAGAACTAAAGAATTTAGCATTAATGAGTATAGAACACAAAGAATAAGAAGCAACCACTTGGAATGAGATAATTAAGGGAATTGAAACTTTCAGGGATGTGTCTACAGGCTAAAGTATGTCATGAGAAGTTATTTTGAGGTCCCTAACTATACCCCTTGCCCCCTTCTCTATATAACACAGCTTTTTGTGCATTACAGCTTACATTTTGGTCAAATTTGATCCTATATTACTATTAAAAGTGTAAATCCTTGCTTACCTTACAAAAATTCAACTTTTCACTTTTTAAGCTACTATATTCCATAATTATTTCACCAGCATTGAAAATCTACTACTACTTACTACTTATAACTCACTGCAGCACCAAGCCGCCTGAGGCCAACACAGCTACGCACGCTCCTCCTCCAACCTAATCTATTTAAAGCCTCCCTCTTTACACCCTCCCAGGAAGTTCCCATTTCCTTTAAATCCTTATTTATGACATCCTCCCAACCCAGACAAGGACGACCTGCTTTCCGTGTAGCCCCAGACGGTTGGCCAAAAAGGACAATCTTCGGTAATCTGTCATCCTTCATCCGTAGAACGTGGCCTAGCCATCTCAACCTTTCTTTCATTATAGCCCCAGAAAGCGGGATTGAACCACACTTTTCGTACAACCTACTGTTTGAAATACGTAAATCCGTAGGCAATTATTACCTTTTATGGTATAGTTCAAAACAGAATGTGTGCATTTAAACGCACCCCATGTTTGAAATGTCTTATCTTTAAATGGCTTTACACAGGGGTAATAGAGGTAAGACATTGAACTTTTAAGGGATTTCTCACTCAAAATTACAATTAGGTACAGCTTATGTTATACGTGTGTCAATAACATCTATTTTGTAAATCCTAACAGCATAGAGAAAGTCCATTTCTTCAAGAAGAACTGATAATGATTCTTAGAAACCTGAAGAGAGGCAAAACAGAAATTTAGTGCAAAAAATAAGCACAAGTCCTAAATACATGATTGACATAACAGTAATGGATACACTTTCTTTGGGGGAATTGGGGTAATTTGAAAAAATTTAGAAAAAAGAGGTATTTGTAACTTATGAACAGGTGATCAGATCTTAATGAAGTTTGATATTTAGAAGGATCTTGTGCTCCAGAGCTCTTATTTTAAATCCCAACCAGATCCAGTGACACTGAGAGGAGTTGGATGAGGAAAGTGGAAATCTTGGAAGATGTGAAAATTGAGGCATCTTTATCTTGCAAATGGGTGGTCAGATCTTAATGAAACTTGATATATAGAAAGATCTTATGTCTGAGATGCTTAATACAGATCCTTATACAGAAATTACTCTGTATATGAAAGGGGTTTTTCCTCCTCAATGCCCTGCTTTTTAAGCTAAAGTTTGATCTCTCTGTTAATTTTACTTTTTAAAACAATAAAAAACTTTAGCATAAAGAGTGGGGTGTTGAGGAGGAAAAGCCCCTTTCATATACAGAGTAAATTTTGTTCATTTTAAGTTTTAATGTTGCTCCTCACTTTCAGTTAATAACACTTTTTTTTATTTAATTTATACCACAGTTTTATAAATATATATTTATAATTAGCAAAATAAACCAAAAATAAGCCCTTAATAAATATTAATTACAACACAACTATCCAGAAAAGAAGTTTTACAAAGGAAAGTAAAGACAAGTAATGAAAGTAATTAAATTTAAGACAAGCTTCAACACATTCCTATATTTAAAGCTCAATGTTTTGTGAGAAACCAGGAAAGGAAAATATATAATTAATGAAAAAATCAAATAGTTGAGAAAATGAGAATTTTGTCAGCCAGTATCAAAATATGAAGACGAAAATCAAGTAAATATTTCGACAAGGACCTCTGAATAATGAAAGTGTTTTCAAACAAAATGAAATGGTGAGGGTTATTGTGCATGTGCTTGACCAAGGCAGAATCAAAATTCTTGGGCCTTTGGTGCAAACTATGACTTTGTTGATTGAATATTTGTGTTTCAAAAACCCCTTCTCCCAATTGTTGGCGTTTACCAATATAGAAGATTTAGAAATGTTACACACCCCTTAAAATTTGAAAACTGGTATTTTTCACATTTCTAAATCTCTTTCATAGGGTGGTATCCAGGAAATTTTCAGGGGGAAAGGGGTATTAAAGATTTTTTTTGAAAATATTTATAAAAAAAAACAATGAAATGCATGAAAGACTTGTTTATATTCATTTTGTTATGTTTTTACAAGTTGGAGAAAGGTTTTGGATGGGGGGTTTATACCCTCTAGCCCTCCTGGATATGGCTTGTTTTTTCCTAGCCTATTTGAATTTAAAGGGAAAAGATTGTATTTTCACACAATCTCCCACATATTTACATTCTCATTAAAACAAATGGTTTTTTTTTATATATGAACTCCACATTAATTACTCTTTTGAATACTGGATGAAGGTAATTATGAGTGACATAACAATTCCCCAGGGAGCCAGAACTGCTTTCTGGGATCTGTAAGGAGCTTTTGATGAAGTTGTATGGTATTTTAGCATTCTTATTTTTAATATATTTGTGAAAAATTTATAAAAATTTAATGTTACTTCTTTGTTTTCACTTGAATAATCTGTTTTTATGGCACTTGGTATTAACCAAGTGCCAAATAGCAATCACAAATTCTGTTGTTCTGTTGATTGCACTCAATAATGATTCTTAAAAACCTGAAAAGAGGCAAAACAGATATCTGAGACCAGTGGTGTCAATTACAGGAGGGACAAGGGAACTGCCCCATACTCCCCCTCTAGATTTTTTTTTTATATTTCATTGAAGATGCCTTTATTTGTGTTTTATTTGAAAAAAAAACAACAAATTCCCCCCTCCCTCCTATATTTTAAAAACACATTTTACACCTCCTCAATTTTGTGATTTGACACTATCTTACATGGGATCTCTCAATCCAAAAAACACAAAGAAGACTTATATACAACTTACAGATTTGGTCAACTCTTTGACCAAATTGGAAGACGCACATATTCAAATCCCTGGATACTTACTCCTGAGCAACCTAGATAGTAACCTGTGTCGAAGAGGAGTGGCTATCTACACTAGGCTTGGAATTAAGGTAGATAAAATTGATTTTTCTATTTCTCAACCTACTAATACTTGGGTGGAACATGTATTAGTTAGACTTCTAATTGGATTTGAAATTGTGAATATTGGTGTGCTTTACCGTAGCCCATCAGCTCCAAACCAACTAGTATCTCACCAAGCAGTTTCTAACGTAATACAGATCTTATGTAATCTAAATTCATCACTTGTGCTTTATGGTGATTTTAATATGCCAGAAGTTCGTTGGTCTGAAGGTATTGGGTACTCACCCCCTAATAACCCCTCCTACACAACCATCCAAACCCTTGCTGACAACTTCCTAACTCAGATAATAATGCAACCCACTAGATTTAGACATTCACAACAACCATCATTACTTGACCTCCTTATTACAAATGACCCTGAGAGGATTACTTCCACTTGTTACCTCCCAGCTATTGGTGCAAGTGACCACATATGTATAATGAATGACATTAATATTAACCATAGTCGTGATGGTAAACTTAAGAGAACTTTTACCAATTATGCTTTAATCCGTGAAGAACTAGCTAATATAAATTGGGATGAGGGATTATCAGATGAGACAGACATTGAATCTAGTTGGAATCGTTTTAAGTCTACTTTACTAGGTGCATGTAGGAAGCATACAAAGGTTTATTGGTCAGATAAACCAAAGACTCTTCCATACCTTCCCAGGAATATTAAGAAAATTATCAAAAAGAAAAATAGAGCATGGAATAAATACCTAAAATGCAAGTGTGACAACCATCACAACAAATTCGCCATGCTCCGAAACAAGCTGAGAAACATGACAAGAAAAGTTATCCAAGACCATGAAGAATCTATCGCAAATGAGTCAAAGAAAAACCCAAAAAAGTTCTGGCGCTATGTTACAGCTAACAACCCTTCCCGTCGACGCACCAACAGGCTAAAAAAATCAGATGGCTCCAGTACTACTGACCCGAAAGAAATCGCTGATTGCATGAATGCCAGCTTTTGCACAAACTTCACCTCTAAGCCACCTGACATTACACTCCCAACCATACCTCCTGTAACAGTACACAACCCAATGTCCCCTGTAATCATTACTCAAGAAGATGTATTTAAAATACTAAGAAGTTTAAACTCCAACAAAGCTGCTGGACCTGATAATCTCCACCCTCGGCTTTTGATAGAATCTGCTGCTCACATTTCCCTCCCCCTTTCCAGAATATTCAACATGTCCCTGGCCAAAAAGTCAGTACCAAATGATTGGAGAACAGCAAATATTATACCAATTTTTAAGAAAGGCGACAAGGATAACCCAGGAAATTATCAACCAATAAGCCTAACCTCAGCCATTTGCAAGATTATGGAAGGTATCATTAACCATGCTCTTATAAATTATTTAGAAGAAAATACACTTATTAGCGATAGACAACATGGATTTCGCAGGGGCAGGTCAATCGACACCAACTTTATTCAATCATATGATCATGCAACTAAAATTTTGGATATGGGTAAACCGGTAGACATTATCTTACTTGACCAAGCCAAAGCCTTTGACAAAGTTGAACACTCATACCTGTTGCTGAAGCTTAGAGCTTATCAGGTGCATGAGGATGTGATTGATTGGATTGGAGCATTCCTAACTGGCAGATCTCAACGTGTCATGATCTACACTGATAATGGCGATCCAGTTTTCTCCTCCACTTCCCTGGTTATAAGCGGCGTCCTGCAGGGAACCATCCTTGGGCCAATGTTGTTCAGCATATATATTAACGACTGTAAAACCTATCTATGCAACCTTTTAACATATGTGCTGACGACTGTAAGCTCATTGGACCTGCTGAAACTGAAGAAGAAAGAGCCTGCATTCAGCTGGACCTTGACAGGCTATCCTCTTGGTCATCAACTTGGGCCCTACAATTCAATGCAACAAAATGCAAGGTACTGCACTTAGGGCACAATAACCCCCACCATCCCTACCATATAGGGTGTGATCAGTTGGAAGCAGTTGCCGAGGAAAGAGACTTAGGCGTCATTGTGGACAAAGATTTAAAATTCCACAGCCACACTCAGGCTCAGGTTGCAAAAGCTAATCGAGCTCTCGGACTCATTAAGCGCTCTTTTGTAACCAGAAAGTCATGTGTGGTTATAAAACTTTATAAATCCCTTGTCCGTCCCCACCTTGAGTTTGGCTTGACTTTGGCCTTTCCCCAAAATAAAATGGACACAAGAGCCCTTGAAAGTGTCCAAAGGAGAGCAACCAAACTGGTCCGTGGCTTAAATAATGTCCCTTACCAGGATCGCCTAGGATCTTTGAGACTTCCAACCCTCACCTATCGAAGATATAGAGGAGATGTGATCATGGCACGCAAAATTTTCAAATCCGGTCACCTGAACCAGATCTTCACCCCCTCTTTGGCTAACAATTCAAGAGGTCACAGTCTTAAGCTTCACCTGCCTGGATGTCGGAGAAGGGAACGACGTGGTTTCTTTTCCATTCGGGTGGTCCCCCTCTGGAATAGCCTATCCGAGTCTACCATCCAAGCTGAGACACCCCACTCCTTCAAGGCTGGAGTCGACAGGGACTGGGAGAGGGCCGAGTGGAGGCTGGACTGGGAAGCTAAGCCAACATAATTACATCACTCACCACCAGCAAGAACTACAGGAGGATCTACCACCTTATCTCGCTGGCAAATGCGATTTAAGGTAATTTAAGGTAAGATAAATTTTTCACATAACATAATATTGGATAATTGGGTAATAACATAAGCTGTACCCAATTGTAGCACCTAATGATAATTTTGAGTGAGGAAACCCTTGGAAGTTCAATGTCTTACCTCTATTACCCCTGTGTAAAGCCATTTAAAGATAAGACATTTAAAACATGGAGTTTGTTTAAATGCCTACATTCCATTCTGAACTATACCATAAAAGGTAATAATTGTTTTTCAAGACTGGTGAACTAATTACAGAATATAGTGAGCTTAAAAAACAGTGAAAAGTTGAATTTTTGTAAGGAAAGCAAGGATTTACAATTTTAATAGTAATATAGGATTAAATTTGACCAAAATATAAGCTGTAATGCACAAAAAGCTGCATTATATAGAGGAGGAGGAAGAGGTATAGTTAGGGACCTCAAAATAACTTCCCAGGATATGCTTTAACTTGTAGATATATCTGTGAAAGTTTCAACTCTCTAGCCCTACTAGAACTGGAATTTTACCCAAAATTGATTTTATCAGTGAGATTTCTTGATTGAGTTTATTTATATTTTTTTTGTATTGTATTTTGCTGATGACAGCTCTTGCATACATAGCCAAAATATGAATGTCCTTCACAAATTTTCCTGTTATCTTCTTTTGTTTTTTATAATTAGGCCTACTTTGTTTTGTCAAACTAGGCAAATAGATAATTCTTTAAGATATTCTGTCATAAGCTACACCTAAGCAGAGAGAATTTTCCAAGCCACAGGGAATTACAAAATCTAAATAGACAAAAAAATATTTTCTTTTAGCAATTTAACTGCAAATACTGTTTTTCAGGAGGCATACTACAATTGAAAATGGCTTTTTTGGTGTTTTCATGGAAAAATTTAGAAATTTCCCCTCCCAAAATTTGTAAAATACATTTTTACACCTCCCCCATTCCCTAATGTCTGTGAATATATGCCACTGTTTCAGAAAAATAGAATTAGCCTGCTACAACATATTTCATGTTAAATAAAAGGTGCAAATTGTTCACTAGTCTTTTTGTAGGCTAACTACAAATAGGTCTAACCAGTTGAGTGGGACCCCAAGTATTCATGCTATTTTTCTTGTTTCTACTTAAAAATACATCAATTGTACAAGCCATGTTAATTAACTCAACATTGTTGAATGTTTCTAAATTTTGAGTCTTGTTAGAGAAGTTAACCTAAGTAAGTTGAGATCTAAGCTACATGGTCAAAGTCAACAGCTAATCCATTATACCTGATAAGAAAATTATGGTGACTTTTCTTAGCCAGTTAGATAATCTTCATAGGCTAAAACCTGATAGGCTTCACAGCCTAGGCTATTAGGAATGAGCATAAAACAATGAATACAAGGGTAGGCCTGCTACTTATTTTTGTATTGGAACATTTCTGTCAGAAGAGCCAAAGCTCTATGGTGTTGAAGCCTAAGATATATTTGGGATCATCTGAGGGAGAGGGGGGGAGGTATATTTATGAAAAATGACTAAAAACATCAAAATTTTATAAACTATGGAATAATATAATATGGTACTATTGTTTTTATTTTAGCGTTTCTTTCAAATATACTATGACTTTAAGTTAGTAACCAGCTTCTTTGATATTATCCTTAGAGCTAGGATTGGTGCATTTACTTCAAAATGGGACTGAAAGTGCATCATCTGCACAGCAATGAAAGTAAAACTTGTATGAATAAGATCAGACATACTTCGTGAAGATCTCTGAAGGTTTTAGTCACTGAGCTGACCTATTTGGACCTAAGCTATATCTATAGTCTAGCCTAGGCCTAAGAGAATTTGACTGGAAGTCAATAATTTAGGCTATCTGATGTTAACATACCTCTCCTGGAACTCCGCCCATATTTCCTCTTCTAGCAATTGAAGTCGAAAACTGTCTTATAATATTTCTTGCTTGGCCGGTCAACATTTTTTACTTTTTATTGAAGGCCTATTTAAATTTTCAGATTTTCACTGGTTGTGCTGCTGTAGGTGTAAAACTAATTCTGATAATGAAATTAAAAAAAAGAGATTTCGCAACTATTTAAGTCAAATTCTACCAAAATATTCTGAACTTAAAATAAAAATTTTATAAGTGTATATCAGCAGAAAGAAAGTTTGCGACAAAGATCAAATAAAGATTTAACATAATTTGTCGCATTGATTAAGGTTGTAATTTTTTAGAACTCAAATAACAAATTTTATTAAAGAAAAGAATAAACCATAGTATGCTTTTGCTTACTACTTTACTAGTTTCATTGATTGTGTAGGTTATGGTTTGACAGACAAGAAATATTGTCATAAGTACCTTCATATTGCTCCAAATTCTGGATAGGTCTTTAATTTTATTTCAGCTGGGATTAACCTAATTTGATTCATGCAGAGCTGAGATCTAGTAGGCTAGTGGTGGTAATTCATGAAAGTATAGCTTAGGCTAGTAGGGTTGCAAAATGGGTATGAGTTTAAAATTTCCAGCATTGAGAAGAAAATAAAAGACTGCATAACTAACTTGGTACAAGATAAAAGATGCTTCATTCCTTTCAGTAGCCTAGGGTACTTAGCATATGCTCTTCAAAGACAGCCTAATCAATGAAGTTGCTAGTGTAACACCTCCTAGTAGTCCCAAATTATACCCATAATGATGTATTTTCTTGGTATGTCAATGTAGTAATACCTTATTGTCTAGCTCTGTTAATAAACTAGTGTTTTTCTCAATTTTTGATTTGTCTCTGGGTTCTTTTGTGTACAATTTAGCCTACCTAGCTATTAGGATAAGATATGCAGTAGTCAGACAGCTTATTAACTTTTCAACAGTTACCCCTAAATTATTGTAAAATCTATAGCCTAGGCCTATATCAAAGCAGTCAAAAAGTTAATTATTCCATCTTTTTTTTGTCTAAATCTTCTTAACATAGCCTGGCAAAAATAGCCTACTGCCTATCCTTCATTACAGTTCTGATATTGAGGGGACAGAGCTGGCTAAGCCCATGGAGAATTTTCAGCTTCACTTCTGTAAACAAATGTATGGCCTAGAGAAAGCAATGCATTATCTCATCTTAAAAGGAGACTTTATATTTTCTCATTTAGAGAAGATATATTAATGCAGATAGTAAAACTTGGCCTAGGTTATTGTGTTAGCTTATCTAGAATACAAGCTATTCAGCTGTGTATGACATATTGTCAGACCTTCAGCTTAACTTATAATCTTTGTGGTCATTCCCTGTAAAAGGTCTGCTAGATAGCCTAAAAGAATTTTTCCTAGCCTATATGCTGTAGGCTATAGAATAATTAATCAATGTTCCTATTACCTGAACAATTGTTTAGGGTCATGAAACTATTGTTAATAGATACATTTTGACTTTTGGAACATCTTTTCTCTCTTGCAAAACTACTGCAAACTCATTGTTATGGAGTTATTCTGGCCCAAATATTCTTGTATTTACACATATAGAATTGCAATCATTTCCATTTTTGTTGATCAGATATTTGAAATCACAAATCTATAATTTAGAAACAAATTTGGGCTATATATTTGCACATTAGGGGGGTAGGGGTAGAGCATAGCATATATTAAATACATAAACTAACCATTGCTGTGTTTAATATATGCTTTGCTTTACCCCTCCCCCCTAATGTGCAAATATACAATAACTCCATAACAGTGAGTTTGCAGTAGTTTTGCAAGAGAGAAAAGATGTTCCAAAAGTCAAAATGCATCTATTAACAATAGTTTCATGACCCTAAACAATTGTTCAGGTAATAGGAAAATTGACTGAATAATGGCCAAGGCCCAAAAGAAACTGTGATTGTTTTCTTATGGGTTTAAAGATTAGGCTAGAAGAACAAGAGATTCAATATTAGAGTATTGGCACAAGTGCTAGCCTAGTTCATTTTTCTATAGAAGTATTAAAGAGAGTTTGGGTGAAGAATTTTATTTCAAGTTTAAATTAGCCTACCAATTATTTATACCCTACTATAATTTTGATATTCAAGCTAATTGTCTAGGTCCATCACTTGTAACAAATAGGGGGATATTAATTTTTTCAAATAGAATACAAATTTTCCCACTATACAATATTTTGCAGGGCAGATTGGGACATTTTCTTTTTAGGTGCAATGATTTGGCCAATCTTAGGAAAGTTTTGTTGAATGGATGAGCAGCTACTACAAATCCTTAAATGAATAGGGATCACTTCACTGAATGGTGCTTGGTATAATCCCAAATAGTATTTTCCATGTTTTTTTTTATTGTTTGAACCATTGCACATCTCTTTGTCAATAGACATTAATCCTTAACCTATTCTATAGCATCATATTGTTCTAGAATAATACAAACAGTAAAATAAACATTATTAAAAATGGTTTAAAAACAATGAAATATAAAAAAAAGAAAACATGGAACTCCAATTAGTAAAAATTTTCTACATGCTAAAAATTGGTAATTTAGTCTTTATAATTTCTTCTTGTAGTTTTGTCTATAGGTTAGGGATATATTATATATATATATATATATATATATATGTATGTATGTATATTAATAATACCAATATTTATTTATAACCTGCAAAATACAATGGAAAAACTGTGGAGTAAACAAAAAAACATAAACATATGGTTCTATAATGCAACATAAGTAAATTAACTCAATTCTAAAAATGGTCAAAGAGGATCAAAAACACCAATTATTTGCTGAGTTGTGAAACATAGGTCTGCAGATATTTGTTTCAGTTGTGAGGGTGCATCAACAATGTCAAATTTAGAAACAACTCTTTGTTTCCAGTACCACAGAGTACTGCATGTTTCCATGCAGCAGATATTCACAGTACTTAAAATATCCTGAGTGTATTTTCTTTGTCTCCTTGGAAAGGAGGAAAGCAAAACCAGAAAGATAACAAACAGAAGGGAGACAAAAACTAGAATAAAGATGGCAAAGTTCTTTTTGGTTATACCAACCATAATTAGGTGAAATTTTCTGTAACCAACCCAGACACTTTTCAGCATGCTGGACATAATAGCAGAGCAAGTAGACAAAAGTGAGATTGAAAAAAAATAGACGTAACCATTTAATACTTGGTAAACATGGTATAGTTGAATAACTAAAGCAAAGAGTTAATACTGGCAGAGGACTCCCAGAACACAAAAACTCACATTTGGCAGCATTAACTAAAAGGCCTACTGCTGACAGTGCATCTGAAAGCAGGTCAAAGCTGGCAATTAGACCTCATTTTGTTCAGCTAAGAAGCAGAACTTCATCAGCATAAGCAACATGACTGATGACTAAACTGTCATTGTAAAGAACTTACAGTTGAAGTTAGATAGTCAAATAATACAGGGGATTTTTTTTAGCAGCTTGTTTCATTAGTTGAACCACAATAGCTGGAAGGATGTAAAATCACACTTGGAGCTAATGGGCAGTAGCAGCACATATTCAAATAGCTTACTAGCAAGACGCAGTGATAGGATGGTAATTAGATGAATCACTGGGGTCCATACCCCACTTAACAGTGGAAGATATACAGCTGGACAAAAAAATATCTGGCAAAATGGACTGTGCATAGCAAATCTGAAACAATAACTGCAAATGCTTCAGTCCATAAGCAAAGACCTAAAAGCAAAGAACCATCACATTCAAGAGACTCATGACTTATTCACTTGCTTAAGAGCTCAGAATATAATATGAGATTCCACTGATAGCACTTGAGATTGTTTGTTACAAATTGGAAGGATTGAGTTAACAAGCTTTGTAAAATGATTTTGTAAGATTAATGTTAAATGAAAGCAATATACTTTTATAATCAGAAATGAAATCACATAGATTCAACCATCTCAGGCATTCAATCCTGCTCTATGCAGGGAATACTTGTACTCTAGTTTGGTTTTCTGCTTTATTTAATGGACTGAACCAGAAGGAGGATGATCACAGGCTATATGCAAAGCCAGAATCAGCTATCCACAAGGGATTGCAAATACCCATTTGCATTTACTCAAAGGGGACAGCTTTTTTAGAGGCAGACTTAGACAGAACACTATTTGCTGATAATACAAGTTGATATCTTATCCAAGTTGAAGTTATATATACAGATGTTTGCAATAAGTGGAATGGTACTTCAAGAGATGATAATAACTGGGACAATGTCAATACATAAAGGGGAACATTAGCATTTTCCCAATTTATAAGAACAATAATGTATGCTGGTGTATTTTCCTTGGGGGTAAATGCCTATAACCATAAAAAGATATTATTTGTAGCCAGGTTATCAAAATGGCATGTCTGCAGTATTTAAGGGATGGTTTGGGGTATCAGCTAGAAACTTTATAGGAGTATTTGAGAGGAGGGCACTCAGATGTTGGATTGTAACTTGGGGGAGATGATTGAGCTAAATCAAAAAGACACTGTGCATTCATGTTACCAAAATACTTTATATGCAATGTCTTGGAATAAGCACATGGAATTGAGTTACAATTTTTAGGCAGTGTTGGAAAAGAAATGGGGAGAGACAGGAGAAATTCAGATTTTCTGTTGAGAGTGGGGCTAGATATATTATATCTCTGATAAATTTCAATGTTTTTGCACTATAATTTGCTATGGGACCTAGAATCTGTCCATGATTGAGTAGCAAATCAAATCAAAAGACATGTTATCAGTATACCTGCAATGTCTTGGGAATGGTTCAGAAGAACAATTTGAAATGTTCAGTTGCTTTTCTGGGGGGGGGGATTCTTAACTTGGAAAGGGGACAGGCAATGGCTATTTTCATTTTTTACTGAATCTGCCTAAAAGCTGTGGTCCTTTAAGCCCCTTTTTCACAGGAATCTGTTAGTAGTGAAGTAGTAATGTAAATTGAGAAATACTATATTTAAACCTGAAGTTAACATACCTCAGGTTAACAAAATCATATATATATATATAGTTTCTCAACAATGACTTGAAAAGAATGAGTTAAAACTTCTGAGGGGGGTTTTAAGTGAACATCAGATTTTGACTTTAGGAATGGGTTGAAGGTAAATTTAAAGGCACTGCATGTATCAAGGCTATCAAAGTAGCATATCTGTTGTCTAATATCTCTTGGGAATGGTCTAGGGGGTGAATTTCAAACTTTCAGGGAGTATTGATGTAGGTTATGGGCTTTAGATTTTGCAGGGAGGCGGGGCTTCAGATTTTGACTTTGGGAATGGGTTGAAGGTAAATTTAAAGGCAATGCATGTATCAAGGCTATCAAAGTAGCATATCTGTTGTCTAATATCTCTTGGGAATGGTCTAGGGGGTGAAGTTCAAACTTTCAGGAAGTATTGATGTGGGTTATGGGCTTTAGATTTTGCAGGGAGGTGGGACTGCTAAAAAAAATTTTGTCTCCATTCTGTCTAAATGTCTTTGCAATATAAATTCCTATAGAAATTATGATCTATCCTTATCTGACTGGCAAGGTAGTTTAAAAGACACTATGTACTATCTATCAAAATAGCATGTATGCGTTTCTATATTACAATAGTATATTTCCTGTGTGAATGACTTGGAATATTAAATTGAAATTTTGGGGAGTGTTGGAGAGCCAAGCAGACCTCAGATAATAACTTGAGTGGAGGGAAAGGGTGGGGGGAGGCCAAAGAGTTTGTCAATTTCTGTGCTATAAGCCCCTATGGTCCTCTGATCTATTTAGAGTTCAGAAGCAAGTTCAATATTACTAAAAAAAAAAAATTGTTAGCAGACCTTTCAGTATAAAAACATTGCCAGTTTTGTTTGTATTACTTGTCAAAATTAATAAAAAATTTAATAAACATATTTTGTAATTCTCTTCCCTTTCTGCAGAAAAGCCTGTCCATTTGCAGCAATGAAATTTCCAATCCAGAAAAGGGCCTGTTGAGGAAAATGATTATTAAGTATCATAAGATGGGCACAATGACAAGCAGCATTCTATGAAATTTAGTTTTTTTATTTCAGTTAGTAAAATAGAGAAAATGTATTGATGCAAAAGAGGCAAAAACTCATAGCTTGTCCTTGAAAGTCAAGTCTTTTCTACTTTGTGTTTGAACTTTTTTATACTGACAATTTTAGGTAACTTAAGCTTAGGATGTTATAGCAAGTATTTTTCACTAAACCAGAGAACTGAGAGAGTATGTCTTCGCGCCAGTCTTTATCCTGCATATGTTTGTGCTGATTATGTCCTCTGGCAGCAAGACTACTGTGACTAGTGAAGAAAAGAGGTAAGTTCAAGAAAACAGAGAATAAAAGGGTTCTTTTGAGACCAGAGGTACAAAAAGTCGAGTTACCTTAAGTAATGTGTTCACTTCAAGCTATAAAGTTAGTATAAACTGTACATATATTTTCAGATTTTACATTTGAAAATTGAGTTGATATACTGCCAATTTAGTTTGTGATGTTTCACCAACCTGGTCCTCATGGCTACCCTAGTGGAGTTCCTTCATACCCACCCCAATATGGGCAACAAGTCTATCCTCCTATGACTCAATCTGCATTCCCTCAGGAATTTTACACTGGAGCTCCAAGGCCATATTATGAAGGAATGTGAGTGTTTTTTCTTTTATATTGTAGTTTTAAATATTGTCATTAGCAAAGGATTTAGTTTAAAAATCATTTGAAAAAAAACAAGTATTTTCAAGGAAAGTAAAGAGCCAGGTAAAACAAGCTGAAATAAAGTCACTTGGTAATTCAAACTGAAAACAGAATGAAATTATAGTCACAATAAAACCAAAATGAACTGAAATTAAAACAAACAGTCACATTGTACATAAAGGTAATATACACTGTAATTGATGAACCGTGGATGCTAAAACCTAACAAAAATTAAATTGAACAGTTGAGTTAGTGTTACAATGAAGAGAAACTGCCCTAAATATAATTAAAGGCAGAGTATTATTTATGCTATGCTAAAAATGGTGTATTTCAAGTAGTGCTTTTATTATTGCTATTATTATTATTATTTGTCATAACATCAACACAGCAGAAAAAGACTATTTCATGGCTATTCAAGGTTTACAAATAAGAGTGGTGCTACCCCTCTCAAACCCTGAATTAATATTAATGCTTTATTGGAAATGATATATAATTCAAACATTGTTTTTTTTTTGTCAAAAATTGACAAAAAAACATATTAATTAAGATTACTATACTGGAAAGAACTACTGAAATTAAACTGATTGTTTATGTGTAACAATATTTATCCCTGAAAGTCTCAGCCATTTCTGGGTTTTCACTATTATAACTATAAAGAGAAAGTAGGTCTATGTTGAAAAAGCTCCTCTTACCCAAAAAAAGAGAGAATGTATAGGTAAATTTGCCTAAGCCCTACCGGAAAGATAATGAGTTTATTTAATTTTAGTGGAATTTTGTGTTTGTAGGTTTAATGATTATTAATTCCTAAAAATGTAGTTTTCTACTATAGTAGTAACAGCAAATGACTTTACAACTACAGCTTAGAAGCTTGGTAGCTTCTGATTGAGACCTTAATTCGCCTGAAAATATATTAAGCACAGAGTTACAGCCCATACCACGGAATAAGGCTAACATTCCTGTAATTGAGATCATTTACTTTCATCAAGCTATTACCAAAGTTGGGACATCCAACCCAATCAATTTATTGGGTTAAAAAAGGGCAAATGCTAGGAGAATCAGTACGCTTTCCTTTATTTTCTAGTTAGTTTATTGGGAAGAAGGCTCACAGAAACAGGAAACTCTTTCCAGTTCCTATTCGACAAAAGGCAGGATCACTCCATACACCATAGATACAAATGTCATATACCTTTCATGCGTTGTATGGAATTCAAACTGGGTCTACACCTTCACCTGGGTGTTAGCTATGTCACACCAAATGACACCCCGCAACATCTCCTGTTTTACTGCGAGTCAGCTCAAGAGACAATAATCTTATATGAGAAGACCTGATCAGCTTTATATAGCTTCAGACTTCCAATCAATAGCCTTTCTAGCTCTGCTAACGGAAACTGAGAAGGGACTTTCCGACTGATACATGATAAACATGTTGCAGTTAGTTGAACATTAGCTAAAGCAGTGAAAGCCGGCAAGGAGTCCAACAAAACTCATAGGGCAATACGTTTTTATTGCAAAGAAGGGTTTATAGTACTAAAGTCTAATGCCGTATCCTTTACCTTTTTTTACCTGTGTCAAATAATATAAAGCTATTCTTATTATATTAGAAGAAATGTTTTTGGTTGTAAAAGTTGTAATTTTTACTGTATTTACTCTGATTGTTATAAAAAGTATTTTGTTTATTGTTCAAAAAAGAATATGATAATAAATACAATTATAATATAATAACCCATTCTGAAATTCACAAAAGTATATCTTGTTTTTGACATCTTTATCTCTCTCTCCTCTCCCCCCCTCTCTCTCTCTCTCTCTCTCTCCTCTCCTCTCCTCTGCCCAAATTTAGCCAAAAAAATCCATATTCCTTAACGCTGAAATTCCTATTGATCCTTTTGTATTGGATAATAGTCCACTTTGGTTTTTTTTTTCTTCCCTTGAATGCGATTTGCTTTAATGTTGTCATATGTTCAACTTAAAATACACTTGGCCTTTCGTAAATCTTCTTCTTTTGTCCCTGTCGTAAATTATGAGTAATAAAAACTTGGGGCTGTTGCTCTCTTTGCTTAACAACTTCACAAAGATATTTTTGCCCAACTTGGGGCAATAATGATGTCAACGGGAGGGCTCAGATACGTGAGGACAAGAGGAACGGCTTTGACTGATTGCCAATGTGGGGAACTTATAAAATTCCTTCTTCGTTAATGGTGCAAAGTGGTTATTTTTGTTGGAAGAGAACTGGGCCAAACATGATTTTTATGAGGTATCTACTGTAAAATATAATCGGTATTTTTATGTAACTATTGTATGTATGATTTTGAATAGTATGGCTATTTCTTTTCGCATAATCATTACTTTTGGCTTTTCAACTTTTAGTACAGATGGAAGGATGCCATATGCAATCCCTCAGTCTTCGTATGTTCCGGGTATGATGTATCCTCCTCAAGACATGCAACCTCCGGGAGCTGCTGCTGCTACCGTTCTATCTCATGCTTCTAAAGATCCAAGGAAGAAAGCACTAGAAACGGGAGTAAGCCTGAAGAAACGCCATGAATCAAGGTGATCATTTAACTTTCTGTAGTAAATCGGCTGCTTTCCATGTTCTGAAATTTTTATTTGAGTGCATTATCTGTCAGTTTATTTCGATTTAACATTCCAAGTAAAAGGGAGACTGGACTTTAGGTACTTTGAATTTTAAAATTTTCACATCATACATAATTGTAATTTCAATTTTATAATTGTTTGCATTATTGTTAACAATAAGAGAAAACAGGACAATTGCAAAAAGAGAGAAATTTACAGCCAGTGAAAACAAGGAAAAAAACATATATTTTAGCAAAGGATTCTTTCCAGTCGTCCTCACTATGAAAAAATGAATATATAGGCTCAAGTCCATGAAGCAAAATAAAAAGACTAGCTCAAGACCCCCTCCCCCCCCCCAAAAAAAAAGACAAGAAAAAAAGTCACTTTTACCATTTTTTTTACTGTTCATTTTGGAGGATGGCTCGGATTTTTTGTTTGGAAGGTTTGTCTTTTCATTTATAGCTTGTTCAGACGCATGGAAAACATTCAGAAACCGATTGGAACTATGGGAAAGCCAATCGGCTTTGGGTCTAATAATTTTTTCTAGCTTCCCTATGGTTCTTGTGCAGAATTATCAATTTTTATCCAACACGCGTATTGCTTTGTATAAAACTGACACGAAAGAAGAAGACACTTGGCAAGAAATACATTTGGCTTAGCGACTTGGCGCGTACAAGTGCATATTATCTGGGCTTTTTGGGGAAAGTTTTGTACCTATCGTTTGACCACTTTTCCCCTCATATTGATCGGTTTTCCCATACGTCTGAACGGACCATTAGTTTTATGAAGTTCTGTTTATAATTTACGTTTATTTTGCCTTGTGGACAGCTTTTTTCTCTGTTTTTTCCTGATGACCGAATTAATCAGTGTAGTCTCAAAACTTATTTATTATTATTATTATATTGGGTTTGAGTATATCCGTTCTTAACGGAAAATTTTTCGTTTGAAAATCCTCTTTTTCAAGGTATAATTTAAGATGTAAATAATTTCATGTAAAAAATCTGTTATTTTTTTATAGAAAACTATTGGACTTCTAATCAGATTCATTGTCTTAAAATTTTTAAGCCCCCCCCCACTCCAACGGAAAAAAATGATAAACTCAATCCCAATTTACACGTTTGCTTATTTAAGCCATAATTACACAATTCTGATCACCACAATTAAAATACTCGTACAAGAAAGGAGCCGTCTACTTCAATCACTGTAAGTTCTAACTTATCCTTTATTTATCGGGGAATGAAATTATGGAATAGTAGTGATAAGGCAATGAATGACATAAAAATGTTTGAAGGATTTAGAAATAAAGTTAAGAAAAAAATGTATTATATTTATGAGTTTTAATTTATCAATCGTGCCTCCTTTTTTGTCTTTTTTTTCATTGCTATTTGAGGTGTGTGAAGGAGTATAGTTACTAGCGAAAAGTTTAAAAAATGTTTCATTATAGTTTTATTGGTTGTATATTGTTGAAAGTCTTTTTTCTTTTATATATTATTGCTTTGCCAAGGACGGCCCTTGAACTTAGGGCCGAAATATTCTTTCAAATTAAAATTCCACTGTCTTACGGAAAGAATTTGTTCTTGTTGTTCCCCTTTGTTCTTCTTGTTTTTGATGTTTTAGGAGTATAGTGGAATGCTTAGTTTTTTTTCTCTCTCTGGTGACTCCAGTAGTGCCATGCCCTCGGAACAACTTGTGTTTGCAAGTTCATGGGATGGCTGGAAGATTGAACGAATTCGTTTTTATGTGTTAGATCACGTATTATTACAGATATGCTTTTCTTAATAAACATAATTTAAGTATCAATTTCTAGCCATTGTTCCTTTGGGCCAACAAGGCTGCTTATCAAAGACGAAGCTAAGTATGATTGGTAGACAATTAGTATGACCGCTAGGCATTAATGTCTAGCTAACTATGCGTATGAGTTGTATTTTAGAATATTCCATGTTCTCATTTTTTCCATTGTGGATTTGAGGGAATAGGAAAACACTGAGAAGTGCTATATAAAAAATTATGCCTTAATATGACGTGTGGTTTTTCGTCGGAGATTCTTTAATTATGTCAGCAATGACAAAAGTTGTGTTCCCTTTTTGTTCAAGACTGGGCTGAGGAAATTTTCTTTTTTGTTGTTCTGAGTATACTTATCAGAAATTCTGCAGAGTTTAAACGAAATAGGCTATAGAGTTTAAATAGGTTTTGTGTTCAAAAAGAATATCAAATTTAAAATACAGTGACTTTCAATGTATGTGTTTTTTCTTGCCAATTATCGCTTATTCAATGCTTATTTTCATCCTTTTTTTTATTTAAGAGTTTGGCATAGCAAACCTGAACTTTTCCAATACTAGATTTGTAGATTTACTTACCACAAATTATAGCTTGTCCAATATGATATAGCAGGCTTAATGACAGCTTTGTGTAATAATGCGCCCTTTTTAATGTCCAAGCTGCTGAAATTCGAAGTGTTTGCCTGGAAAACACTTTTTCCGGCGTATAATCCATGCTTCTACCTAAGAGGGCTGTGGCCCCATCTACCCTAAAATACAACGTTTCTCGCGATTTTTGTTTTGTAATTATTTGTCAATTTCAGTAGTTTTGCTAATTTACATGTAATATCATTAATTGATCAATCTGTTAAATTGTGGTGATTGGAGTATCTCAACGCAGATGTTTCCGTGTTTCGATGGCAAATCTACGTCTGAAGCACAAATTATCCGTGTCTATTATTTGCATAATACTTCCAAAACGGAATCAAAAACTGTGTAAGAACTATGCTCCAAATCAGGTATGCGCAAAATGACCAATGCAAAATGAATGCCATGATTAATGAAAAAAATTGAGAAATGAAGGTTTAGTGCTTTGTTTTTTTTTATATATATAAAAAAAACGCACTAAACCTAAAGTGGGGTTGTTTAGTGCGTTCGTCGGAAACACTGAAAGAATATAGTAAAGTAAAAGACATTTTTGGGGAAGAATATTACTTTAAGTTAAATTTACCTTTTAAATATTTAAAATCATGGATCCAGTTGAGGGAAATTGCCTTCCAGTACATAAGGAACAGAGATAAAAAAAATAAGGGTACAAATGGTAAGTGTGGGTATTGCGGGATTGAGGATAATAAATTAGCCCATTTCCTCATGGAGTGCCAGGTGCTTGAAAGTCTTAGGGATGAAATTTGGGGGGACCATCGGTTGGTGCTACTTTCTGATATCCTGAGGTCTTCGAAGCCTGGAACCATATGCAACATGGCACGATATGTGGAAAAGGAGAGAGAGGCTCAGTCGAGCCCGGGTGAATGAAAATAAGTATTGTTTTATATTGAGTGTGTGTTTTATGCAGTGTTGCATCATTAAACCATGTTGTGTATGGCTGTAGGGCTCAAATAAACTTTGTCTTTCTTTTTCTTTCTTATAGGAATAAGCATGGACATAAATGCCTATACGATGATTTTGACTCTCTTAATATATGGATAAACTGGAGTATACGTTTTCGGTGTTATCGATGCCTTTCATATTCCCCGCCCCTTCCCAAAATTAATAGTATTTCTAACAAAATAATCTTGGAAATAAAGCAAGTCCATCTTACGTGTACTAAAGCGACGGGAGGGGGATTCCTGCCTATTTTGACAGTATTTAGTTTGAATGCTTAAAGTTTTTGACCGTTCATAATTTTGTGAAGCAATGCTGTCTGCTAGAAATTCCTCACTGTTGTATGAACTGATACAGCTTTGCCGACAGTAGTAATAAATGGATTTCTAGCTAATTAAAAAAGAAAAAACAATTTTTTTGCTAATCTTTCTGTAAACAGTCATGCTCATTTTTGGTGGACAATACTGAGGTAATAAATAAAAAGTAAAAGAATATTCTCTGAACTCCAACACTAAATCTTTTAAAGTTTTTTTTCTCGTGGATAAACATTATCACTTGTCTATTATTCCTTATTTTAGGTCACCGAAACGAGGAGAAGGTAAAAGTAAAGATTCTAAAAAATCTCCGGTGCGTATTGAACGTAAGCGTAGTCGCAGCCGATCTCCAGTTCGCTCGTCGAAGAGAAGCTCACCAGTTTCAAGAACATCACGCACGTCTAGGGCTAGCTCTCCATCACATCGCCGGAATATGACTTCAGTAGCTAGTCTTTCAAGAGATGAAGACTCTCCAAAGGAAGAAGAGCCTCCGGCTGTGGTAACCACGTTGAAGAAAGGGAATCTTTTAGATACAAAAATAACAATTGTTAATGATGTCCGCCGTTCAAGGTCATCAGACCAGGTTTGGACAGGGACGTGGATGCAGCTTAATAGTCTCCTTGAGTGAGTTCTTCCTCTTTGGCGTACCTTAACGTCCTATTTAATGCCATAAAGGTCGTCTTTAGAATTTGACTTTGCAGACAGGTAGATCAATCAAAGCCAAAATAACTGTAAATTCTCTGCCTATTTCAGAGAGATTTTTTTCCAATTTTGAAAACTTTTATTTAACTCCCAAGAATATTTCAATATTCAAAAATAGCTCCCTTCCTTTACCCTCTAATTATTCAATTTCAATGTTTCAATGTCCTTCAACCTCTGATTATTTCAGTTCTAATTTCTTCTTTTTCGAAAGGCCTTTATTCTTGGTCTTTTTTTCAAGAATAGTTTAGTAGCAAAAAATAAAAGAAAATTTCCAGTGTCTTCATCCGAAACTTATTTTTTTATATGCATAGCTTAATATTAATATATTACATAAGTAATAATATGAGAAATTTGCGAAATGCACAATAGACTTGGTGGCTTGAATGACAGTATAACGGTTCTTTGTTGTTTTTTTTTTATGTGTTTTTTTTTTTTTCAAAGTATTCTATTAGCTAAGCATAGGGTAAATACTACGGTTTTGTTAAAATAACAAACTCAATATTTCCATGTACAAATTAAAAATGTGTGGCTATGATTTTTTTATTTTCGAAAATCAAAATCCAGTTCACATTTGACTAAGATAGTTTAAGTGCATTCTCAAGGAACTAAACCCCTCAAGTACCAGTTCTCCCGTATATGGAATCTGGAGACTTTAGATTACACAGGAAATTATGTTATTTTAAGTGATGTTTTGGTGTTTTCGTTATAGATGGCAGACATGTATAAGAGACATGAGGCAAAAATGAGTTACAGTGTCGTTTTTGATAGTTTGCGAAATTTAAAGGAGTTTTTAATAGAAAAGATTTCTTGCTTTTAGAATATGCTGGTAAATATTAATTCAAGCAGAACGGGGGGGGGGGGAATTAAAAAAATAACCTTCTTCTAGGAAAAATTGAAGAACTTCAGTATAAACTTGGAAATTTTTCCTATTTCGATACTGTTGTTTGTTTCTTGTACATCTGCTATTCATGCTGAATTTAACTCTTCTTGGGTTGCTCACTATAGTTATGAAGACATTTGGGGCCCTGCTAAGACCCCCTGACAACCTGATCGGTTGTCTTGCCATAGGGATTGGGTAAATCATACGTATTGGTTTGTAATAAAAAAAATCATCTATATGAGGGCTGATTTTGGGGAAAGAAGCCTCTAAATTTTTATGTGATTTCGTTTAAGATGAATAAACTTGGACGTAGTGTTGTAAAACTACCGTAAAATACAAAATTGGTAATCAAAATAATTGAAATAAGGTACTCACTAGAGAGTAAAGGGTAAAATTGGCATTTTAGAGTTGCCTTGTATCTACAAGACCAGTTGAACATTTCTTTTTAAGCTTTACTTACACCTTTTAATGAAATTTTTTAATGATTCTGATTTTCTTGGCCTTAAAAAAAGCTAATACCCCTTCATCTTGAGTTTCATCAATTTAATTAATTGTATAGTTTATCCCTAATCTTATGCCTAGGATAATACCTCAGTAATTGGACAGTACCTGATTTTGGACTTCCATTTTGAAAAAAAAAAGATTAAATTTACCATTATTTGGGACATATGACAAACAAGAAATCATTAGTTTTTATATTATTATTTTTATATTTTTTAATACCATATTATTTATTTTTTTCTACATTTAAACCTAAAAAATGTTACCTCAACGGCCTTGCATATTTGAATAACATTTTTAACCACATTTCTTATATCATATTCATGTTATTTTTTATTTATTTATAAAAGTTCAGAATACAATATAAAAAGAGATTTGTAGAACTTTAATTAAAATAAGAATTTTTTTAGACACTGTACAACTCATTCAGTAGCAATTCGCTGAAAAGCAGGGTAAATCTTTAGGTGATGGAAAATGGCACCGGAATTTTCGATTTCAAATTAAATGTGCCCCCTCCAAAGCCTATTCGACCATCCTTTCCACATGAAGTGCCTCTGGGAAAAATAAGCGAAGAAATATTAATCCATCAATTCCTTATGGGTGTTTACTATTGGTAATGCAATATGATTGCCCCTGACTTAAACACGAGAGTAGAAGTTTCAATTTCCCTTCTAATAAAAATCTGGAATGATACAAGGGGAAAATAGGGGGCAGTTGTTCGCAGGGGAGGGAGCTATTAGGGGGGGGGGGGGGGTAGGGGGAGTAAATACCAGCTTCTGGGGAAAAGACAGCATGAATGCAAGATTTCTCTGGGGTGTGAAATTTAAAATGATAATGAGGATGTTGATTCTGTTTTGGCCCTCCACATGGTTAAAAATCTAGATCATGTATTTCTTTTCAACGAGACAACTTTAATGTTTGAAGTGAATGGCTTCCCATATCCTTTTAGGAAGGCAATGGATATTAAGAAAAATCCAAATAATTGATTTAAATAGAGATACTGGAAATATTCCTATAAACCCAATTTAAAATAACATAAAATTCAAGGATTCAAATAACATTTTTTCTGCCCAAGGAATTCCTGCCCAATCTAATTATTGAATAGTCTTATGTATCCTAGCTTGGTTTTTTGGTTTGTTTGATTCCGTGTTTCTTCTAATTAATTAGAGTTAGGTCATAAGGTTAGTCTTCGCTCTCTTTTTGAGTACTGAAGACGGCTGGGCGGAAGTCTCTAACGAAATATCTACCTCTATCATTTTCGCTTCTTTTTTATCAGCTGACTGAAATTACCCTCAGTTTTCTCGGCTATTTAGTTCCATCATTTTTTTTTTTTACTTGTTTGTCATATGTCAATCCTTTCTGTCTTTAACAGTTCACAGAACTAATCTAATTTTATTTCAGTTAATATTTCATCGTTTAAAATTATAATTACCTGTACTATAATACACTATCATTCTGCTAACAAGAGACCTAAGTCAAACAGACCACCTTTCAAACCGGAAAACACGGCTATACACAAAACAAAATCATTATTCGATACTTTTTCTTTCAGGCTCTTCGCGCTTTTGTGCTCTGAAAATTGCAAGGCGTTGTAAAATATGTAAAATATTGGTAAAATACGTAAATCACGTAAAATAAGGAAAATACCAATTTTACGGGGTCCGTAAAATTACGGTAAAAATCTAAAATATCCAATTTTACCAGTTACAACACTACTTGGACATATGAAAGAGAAAGTTTTTTTGTAAAATATCCATGTAGGTAACTACACAGATAAGTTTGTGATAGGGGTAATGTGGTACTTATCCTAAAGGCATGTTTCGTGATTTAAATTATTTTTAAGCTTAGCTTTTCTGTTAAGGAATAAGATCAATTGATTTTTTGGCTGGCTTTGTTAGCCTATAAAGCGTTTCAAGACGCTAACTTATTGTAATTCATAATTTAATGAAGTCATCTACTGTCCCTACTGAACCTCTCTGTTAATTATCTCTTTAATTGTCTTTATGTCGAAATTATTAATTGAGTTAAATATTAATTCTCTCTCTCTTAAATTATCTTGAGCTGGTGACCCCGATTCAAACCTCCACTACCGCTTCCCCCACTCCTCGGCAAGGTGATAGTTGAAAGAGTGGATGTAGGGAGCACCGACAGCTGATTCTAATAGTTTGTGGCTTTTTCTAAGAAGTATATAAGGAGGCTTCTCGTTCGGAGGCTTAGCTTTTGTAGTATCTTTGTGTTATCTTGTATAATGATGATTCACATGCTTAGTTATTTTGGATTATTTGTAATTAGAGTATGTATGTTGTTTTAATTCAAGAAAAACTTAGATGAAAGCTCCTTGACGTTCATAGTATGAAAAAAAACTACTAATATCAATTGAGAATGTCTTATGCTAAATACGATTATTCTAGTAAATAAAAAAAAAAACCTAGAGAATAAGTAATGTCAGACAACCCTTTTTTTTTAACACAAAAACTTATATAGTTTATGAATAACTATAGTATACAAGAGACGAAACCGTGATGGACATAGTGATTAATGTTGGTATTGGCAAATAATTGGTCATTACAGATAATGACTGTTAATATTGGCGAATACGGCAAATCCATTTCTTCATATTATAATCACTGATACAGGATACTATTCATGCAACTTAGGCATTGGTCATCGTTTATTCATTCAAATAAAAGCTACATGAATATCCTTGTAAGTCATTGGCATTACTAGTCTAACTAAAATACTTGTTGGATATTTTCTTAAAATGCCGCTCTTAATTGAAGAGTAGCAGAGGGTATATTTTTGAAATAAAATGTCTACTGTAAAAGCTAAATAATATCCAAAATATTAATATTTTAACCCTCTTATTGTTTCGGATCTTCCAATGAAGCCCCCATGGGATCTTCCTCTTTCTTTCTCTCTCTCTCTCTCTCTCTCTCTCTCTCTCTCTCTCTCTCTCTCTCTCTCTCTCTCTCTCTCTCTCTCTCTCTCTCTCTCTCTCTCTCTCTCTCTCTCTTACCCCTCACCTTTCTCTTTCCCTCACTCTCTATTCAGATTGTCATATATAAATAATTGCTTGTGAGAATTTTTGTTCTGAATAATTTTTGTTTTACGAAGACTTAAGGCTGAGATTGTATTTTCGTGTAAACCAAGTTAAATTTTTGCACTGACTCGGCTAAACTGGCTTTTAATAACGAATAAATATTATTTGGTGGTTGATAAATTTGTGTATATTAATCTTTATTTCTAGAGAAAATCGTTGTGATTGTATCATGTTAAAAGCCATCAAGTATTTTGACAGTATTTTTTCAGAAAACTTAGAAAAAGAAGAAATACTAGACTGTTGAATTGGCTTTTGAAATGCCTTTGTTCTCATCCTGCACTTGTCAATGTGACAAAAACTACTAAAGCCCAGGGATACGTTATGCCATTATTAAATCACGTATGCGGCCATATGCTTCCTAGCTTTTCTCTGAGTAATAAAGCCATGCGTCAAGGCTTTTGGTGTTCTTTTCCTCCCATTTTGGGAAAGAATTTAGCTTGGATAGCTAATTTTAATTATGATCTACAATGCAGAAGTTTTGCCGGAATCTGACGACATAGATTTAAATTAAGGCGCAAAATCAGGTCTGTGGGTTTTACTTATTTGATGATTACTAGCTGTTTCCGCTTTGTGTAGATTTAATTTTTTTTAAACCATTGTCCTTGGCAACTGTTGCCTGCTGCTGATAATCGCTCAGGTAGACTTCTAGACTTCATTTGGTCTCTAATGCCAAGTCCCAGAAAAGCTAGCTGATCTACGCTTAAAGGCTGATTGCAGCTAGTGAGTGGTCCACTTCTTCGTCGGCACAAAGTACTTGGACTCCATCGTTCGAGGTTCTTATGGCTTCGAAGTTGATTGATGCTTCCCATTTCTGTCTTTTGCGTACAAGTTTTGCAAAAATATTGCCTGGTAAAAAAAAAATGATCGATCAAGTTTGTCATCGTATCCGTCTGTTTATTACACTTATGAACAGGATACCATACGAATTTGCGACCTCTCAAAGACTAGCTTGACTGATGATAATCTACTCGAGTATGATGAAGCGTTAAAGTGCCGCATCTCTCTAAGGCAGACTACCTTGAACGCTTATTCACTTGATCATAATGCCAGCACAAGAAGTAATATATTTACTCATTGTTGCTCGCCTTGTTTTTATGGTTGCCTTCAAATTACTAAATTGGAATATACAGTTATTGACTGATTATATAGCTGGATTAGTGGATATTATATTTTACAAATTGTATTCTGATAACAAATTCCAGCTGCCTGACCAGCCTTGTGTTGGGACGTTTATCTCTGCTCATTTACTTGGTTCAGTAAGTTACCAAGCAAGTTCAAATATTATCTTCTTTTGGCTAAAACACAAAGCTAAGATTTGAAGGACTCGGATTAATCGTTAAAAGCATGGAGTTTTTGTCAGGTGTATCGTTGTAGTTCGTTCGCTATTACTAATAAAAACTGAACAATAAAAACGAAGATATGGGTGAAGTTAGTCCGACGTAAGCTGATGATCATGGAAAACAGCGTATAGAAGTGCCAATTTACGGAAATGGGCGATATTTGCTTCCGGTAACAGTCTAAGAATAAATAAACTATGGCTTATTCTCCACAAACTATGGCTTATTCTCCTGCTTGTCGTCATTTCCTAGGCCAGTCTAGATATGCCACCGATCCTTAGAGTATCCCCCCACCTATATGAAAAAGGTTTTATCAAAGTTTTGACAGTATAGAAGATTCTTGAAGCCATTTTTCACAAGAACTATTGCATTTCCTTTAGAGAATGGCCACTTTTATACAATGCAAGTTAGTTAGGAGATAAGAACCTGTATTGTTATCTTTGGTTTGTTGGAAACTAGCTTGTTACTGCAAAAGAATTTATGACTGCAATAAAGATTGAATAAATGTTTTTTCTTTCGCCAGACGTTTTTTATGAAAATAAGTTGCATGACCGTCATTGCCAAAGAGGGTTGCTGTTGCAACAGCCGAATACTTTTGCTTCTCACGAGTCGTCACCCAATTTTGCTCTTAATTATTATTATTTTTAGTTTGTGTCTTAACGCTGATAATGCATGTTTTCGATCTGAAGACAAGAACGGAAGATGATACTGTCTCAAAAAATTTGTGGGCGCTCTTACCCAGTCAGTTCTGAGTTAAGCAAAAGGTGTTTGAAGCAGGGTTGAACCACTGCTCACAGAACGTGTTTACAGCTCTTTTTCTAATTGGAAATATGTGGTAGCAGAGTATGCGTGGTAATATGGGACCTGGCGTTTGATTCCCGCTACCGCAAGGGTGGGTGATAGGCTTGCAACCTGTCTCAGTAAAAAAAAAGAGCCAGGTACTGAAATGTCAATTCGACGCCTTAAATGCCATTAACGACTTTGAGAACGTAATGTTGGAATCATCGCGATTTTACAATTCTGATTGTCCTACTTCTTCGTCTGTTGAAAAAAAGTGCTCAAGCAAGGGAATTACCGTTTAAGATGCTGTCGAAACTGCTTTAGATATGTAGATCTAAATCGTCTGCTCTTATGCGGAAAACCGGTATTGTATTGATAAAAACATGGCAAGAAATTTCCAATAAAGAAAGAGTTCCTGTAATAGTGTCAATTGAAGGTTGCCACTGACTCAGTTTGTAGTGGACTGCTACGAATTCCAAGATAACTTTAGATTAAAGTCCTGTGCAGTTATATTCTGTTCTGAAGGAGGGATCTGGCATTCATTTGATGTCCCTGAGGCTTTAAATAAAAAGGAATGAAGTACAGAGGGATTACGCCGCATAACTAATGAAGTTCGACGAAGAATATACGGAAAAACTTCATCAGGTCGTATGAAACATGAAATAGTTCCCCAAGGGATCGTTGTCACTAGGCATGTTGACGAAGGTTCTAAACCGATCTTCGATCAACCTGCTTTGGCACTTAATGAAGAAAGGTCTGTTGTCGTATAAGCACAACCTGAAGATCAATTTGTTCGTAAAATAGGTGAAAGGAAAGAAAAAAGAAGTATTATTTTAGTTCGGAAATGTTTACTCTGATTTTACCTTTTTTGTGACAAGAATATGCTGGTGCTAGCGTTTTCGATTTTTCATCTAGAGAGATTTGCTGAAGGATGATTCATATGCACCTCGGATTTGCCACTCTCACCTTCATGATGTTGGTCCAATATTTGGGACAGAAAAGAAAGGAATTGTTTTGGAGCCCTGAAATAAATTGACAGAGAGAATGTCCAATTGTGTTTATTCGGACTCCGTAGCAATAACTTACTCAGATACAGAAAAATTATGACTGGTAAGTCATGGCAGGGAAGCTTTACAACCCGTTCCCTTCTACAACAAAGCTTTTGTAAATGTGATACCTACTGCTGGCTATTCTGAGCATGCTGAAGAACCAATAGTAATCAAAAATTTAATTTTGGAAAGCATAATTTTTATATCGAAGCTCTGTGGAAATTAATCATGATTTAGCTTGTAAAGTATTGTTGGATGATTATTTCACCAGAGCTCCCTGGAAATATTTAATCTGGAAAGTATTCCAACTTTGAAGTAGAGACGGTGGTCATAAGTCATTATCTATTTTTGGAGAGGAAGGTTTCTTTTTTGACAACTACCCCAAGTGCCGCTGTCTTGGCATAGAAAAATCGCAAAGATTTTTATTACAGCAGGCGCTGCATTCAACATATAAGGAAATTTTTAAATGTGAAAGAGTTGGCTCTGCGAATAGAACCAGTTACGACTTAGAATTTAAAATGAGATGTTCCAATATTAATCAGATGCTTAGCGGAATTGATCAGTGCAAGGGCTGTTGATGCACCGAAAGTAGGTTTCGTTACAGCTTTGATAAAGGTGGAATTAAATATATAAATTCTATTGTTGGTATACTAATAGGTGCTTTCTGCATAATCGTGGTTTAAGTCTTGGCAGTTTCTAAATCACTGCACAAGCTCGAGAAATTAATAAGATTATGTTTCTGGGGACATAAGTTAATTTCTGACATAAATTGGAAGTTGCATTGGTGCTAATGCTTGGGACTTAAAAAACAAACATACATAAGAAATTGAAGTCGTCAGAGTTAAGCACAAATTATGTGAGGGGTGAAAGAAAAGAGTCTCTATTTTGAACTTAGCCACTGTAGAAATTTGTCTGCTAGTGTTCTTGTGTTAGAACGTTATATTGGAGGTCTTCTGGCCTTGACGTGGTATTTTGGGGGCGGTGGAGTCTTAAAATCTATTTTCAAGGGATGATAGTCTATTTTACAGACTTTTCTTTCGTCGTAGCTCCCGGAAATAAATATGTTATCATTTCGATCTTAACTCTACATAAGTAATTTATGTTTTCCTTGGGTGCTAGGTCAGTCCAACGTGGGAAAACATATTTTTCTGTCTTAGTTTTGCTGGTGCAAGCAAACCTACTGCTGAGGAGATATTCAGACATGAAGAAATTTAAAATACTTTCAGAAAAGTAATTACGGAGAAACTTCTGTCTATTGCTTGGTTTTGTCTTATTAGACAAATTTCGTATATGAGGTCATTTGGTATGCATACAGTACGTCCAGCTACTTGTATCCATTTCAGTGTTTAGAGGTTTCCTGTGTCTTTGCATAAGCATAACCTTTAGTTGATTTGATACCAGGTTTAAAATTTCTTTGACCGAAATACAGAAGAGAAATGTTCGACCTAACAAAACAAGAGATCAGCTTGTGAGGCTCTAAGGACTACTATCCGCTTTAAAAATAAGGGACATATTGCGTCCATGAAATTGGTCATTTGTCATCCATAGCTATTTCCATTTTACATAACGTAATGGTATTCCAATTTACTTTTATGGAGGAATATCGTAATGGATCTACTGGTTAGTAATTAAGAGCAGCCAAAGGTATTTTTGGTGTTAGTTATTAATAAGTAAGTATTGTACTTCCGATTGACAATCTACACTTTCTCCTTCATTAAACTTGTTGAATCGCAGGCATAGACCCTTGTCTGGAGAGGTTATCTGGGCTACAAAATATGGTGGTGCAACAATTGACATTTACAAAGATATGGAGGAATTACGCCGTATAACTGTTGAAATTCGACGAAGAATATACGGAAAAACTTCTCCAGGTCCTGTAAAACGTGAACTTGTACCCCACGAGTTCGTCTTCACTAGGCGCGTTGGTGAAGGTTCTAAACCTATCTTCGATCGACCTGCGTTGGCGCTCAATGAAGAAAGGTCTGTTGTCGTAAAAGCACAACCTGAAGATAAATTTGACCGTAAAAAAGGTAAAACTTGACTTGTCGTATTATTACTTAAGATTTTTTTTTGTTTTCAGGCCTAATGTTATTTTAGAAAGAGTAAAGAATATAAAAGCAGATTTAGTTCATGGACATGGACTTAGAAGAAAGTGAAAAAGCGTCATCACTCTTCGTGTGATAGAAACAAGCGTCATTTAGTAACTGGTACAGTGTACCGTATGATTATGTGTTGTTTGTTTTTTGAGGTAAAGAAGTAATCTGAGAAAGGAAATGACACTCGCTTTGTACAATTGCACTTTTCACTGCAGTGCGGTAGCACCAATGGAAACTGCTAAATGTACCTGAATCTTTAACTTTCTTATCATGTGTTGCTGCGTCTGTGCTCAAAATGATGTAATTTTTACTGTTGAACCAACCCGTTGATGAACTAGACAGCCTTGTCTATCGCGTTCTGTTATATATGTCTTCAGAACGAATGGATGTATATAATAGACGTCATCTTGATTAACATCATGACCTTATTGGTAAGACTGCTATTAAGGGTCAACGAAAAGTCTTTCTCGTTTTCTGTAAATTGGCCAATTATGAGAATGATTTCAACGGTCTGGGAGTGTCAACCAACATCTATAAAGGGAACTATTGAATCCGGATGTTCGTCAGTTTGTTTTGGAGGTTCAGCAAAGTGTTATGTGGTGGTTTACTAGTTCACAAGTGATTATATTTCGAAATTTTAGTTTCAGCCTTACTAATTAAATAGTTTCAGCGCAGTTTTTCAAAGAGAATCAATTTTCCACATTTAAACTGTGTGAACAAAAGTCAAGAAAATTTTGAAATAGGAAATTGGTTTGCAGTGCCCCAATAAAAGTATAAGTGAATTATTAATGGAATCATCAATGTTCTTGCAGTTCATGTATGGTGTACATCTCAGCAAGTAGAACATGAAAGACTGTCTTTCTTCTGAATGAATATTAATATATCTATGTTTGGACAATCCGTACCAAAATAAAAAAAAGATTTTAGAAAAAATTTCCTTTGCTTTTCATAAAAATTTTAGTTATTAGAAATATCAAATATTAGTCATTTCAGAAAAATTTTTGGAGTAGATTCTTACTCCCCCGTCATACTGGGTCCTGGTGACTTTAGAAGGATCGGAAGCATGGACGTTAAATTGGATATAAACTCGGAGGTACAAAAGGTAGTGTTTGGGGGTCAAAGCTGTATGCTCATACGAAAGTCGCTGCAAACCCCCTTGGATCATTTCATGAAAACCCCTTGGATCGCTTGATGAAAATCCCTTGGATTGTTTGATGAAAACTTCTGCGTGAGTCTCAGCTTTTGCTGTTATACGGTATTTCAGTATAATAACCAATGCATAGAAAAGGATACTTCTGAGTTCTTTATATCAAAATTTTGGAAACTAGATTAATTAAATATATAATGAAATACAGTTGCCGAAATTTACGAGCTGTTGCCACGATTGCATGCAAACTGTATGGCAAAAGAACCATTACAAACCACCATGAAAACTACCTGTTTGTTTTTTAATCTAATAAAAAACCTGCAGATTTGAACTTAAGTCAAGAATTTGACTTCGCTCTAACAAAACAAGAACGTTTTCGTATGTTAGACATTAAATTCAAGATTTGTCTCTTAAGCGTTTTCTTTGATCAGCGCTTCTCTTTTGTTGGCAAACAAAACAGTTAATAGGGCATTACTCTGTGGTTTTATGTCTTTGAAGACTTAGTTTCTGGAACAGGAGCACTGTAAAGATTTTGATGTCTGGTATTTTTCCACCAACCTTAGCGATTTTGTTTAAGATGTGTCAGTCACTACTCAGATTTCATTCTGGTTATTTTGATGATCTTCAAATACCTAAAGGTCTCCTGAGGCTTGTTGGAGGGCCATAAGTCGAAAATATGCTCCTTAATACACTATTGAAAAGATGGTGTCATGTAAGAAAGTAGTCGATTTCGCTATTTTAACCAAAATAGCTAGATATAATTTAATTCTGGCAACTTCTTTACAACTTTTGCTATTTTTTGTACTGCCAAGTAGTAATTTGGAGGATATATCTCAGATATTTAAGCATAAACAGCTAGAAATGAATGTGGAAAAGATTCAAAGAATTCAAAACTCCATGTGAGAAAGTTCAAGCATTAAATGTGGATAAATTCCAAAATTGTTATATTCGACATGGTTACAGTTTCAGTGCCTTTCTGTCACAAGAGGTGGTTGAACTTTACTTGCTTAGAGCAGGACACTTGTGCTAACAGACAGCTCCAAACTTGAAGTGTTTTAAGGAAAGTAAAGTTCACCAATCAGACTTATAAAGAGCCTTATCACAGAGGGAGTTATCCCGTCAAGGTGTGCTGTGGATTCTTAGTCTAAGTTCGTCGGATATTTAAGTGTTTGTGATTGGACTGTGCTGATGAATCATTTAAAAGCAAAGCACTGCCAAACATGACTCATTATTCTGCTGGTCTATAAGAAAAGGAAGAATCACCCAAAACAAATTATGGGATTTGTATAAATGGCATAATATAAATATTTTTATGTATTTAAGCTATTTTCGTGTATTTTAGTAAGGAAGCACAACAGTGAAACCAGACCGAGTAAATGAAGTCCACGTGCGAGACCTGGACATAGTAGCTACGTAGTCTATATATATATATATATATATATATATATATATATATATATATATATATATATATATATATATATATACATACATATACTGGTATTTTATTTTTTGTGGTATTGCATACAGTTTAAGGTTTTAATTTTTTTTTTTCTCTTTAAATTCTAACAGGAGTTACCAGTAACAAAAATTTAGGAGGGAGGGGCAAGAATTTTCTCTTATTTTTATAGAAGATTAGTATTTTTTTTTTTTGAAGGAGAGTATTTTTTTTTTTTTTTTTTTTTTTTTTTTTTTTTTTTTTTTTTTTTTTTTTTTTTTTTTTTTACGAAAAAAAACAGAAGGGCGACGGAAAATCTTTTTTTTACTGTAGTTTTTTTTTTTTTTTACTTTAATAACGGCCGAGAGTTCTGTACTTGAGCTTAATCTTGTACATAGGTGAGGAAATCGTTTTTAGCCTATGCTGCCTCAATTTCCAACGTCTTGTTTTATAAATTATAGTTCACATGTTTTTTGGGTAATTTGGAATCCCCTTGTCCGATTCCCTTCTCATACTCATCTATGGCACACTGTACGCTTGTGCTGTTATTTCGCCTTTTTTGATTTTTTGATATTGTAAGTTTTAAAATAAGATAATCTTGGATAAGAAAATTTCTTCATTCTTGAATATTGCATTTTTGCTAAGTACTATCTCTGGGAAAGAGGTACAATGTCTGATTGTTTAATGTTTTTTTTTATTATTTTGCTGTTTGAAACTGAATCTTCAGGTTTGCTGTTTGAAACTGAATCTTCAGGGAAGTAAAATGAACTTATTAAGTCCATAAGGACATTCTTTTTTCCTTGTGGTTCCTCGTTTTGATAATGCTTATTTCCCTTTATTTGAAAATCACTCCAGTTTAATTCCTGTAATGGCTAGGTTTGGTTTTATTGATGACCCCTTTTAAGGCGATATGGCATCTTAAAGGACCAACCTACATCGTTCATTGTAATTTTTGTAGTTTTAGTGGCCAAACTTTAGAATTGATTTGGTGGTCTTGCCATCGCTTGTAGAGATTAGACAAAAGATCCGAATAAATCACAGAAAACTAAAAGCCAGCTTTTACTTTCCTAGAAATTTAACCCCGCCCGTTTTGGGCTGGAGATAGAGATTTCCTAATTCAATGAAACTTACATCATTAAAAACGGTAAATTTTATTTTTTCGATTAAACGGAATAGAATTTTCGTTTTAAAATTCAGAAAAGGACAGTCCTTAAAAACGGTCTAGCATACCTGCTTGGAAAACGCTAAAAGTCAGTTCAAAGAAGATGTTATTTGAGCAATTTGAAAGCCTTTGGAGTTCTTTTTGGTGCTATCCACTCGGGTCACAATCTTTACTTAACAATGAGTAACAGATTGTATTTTGCTTTATTTTAAACTAGCCTCTTGTTAGCTTTTTGAATTGTTGACATGTTCAAGATCCCCTATCCATTTTTACCAAAATATTTCTGAAAATATCATTTGATTAAATTGGAAAGTGTGGGAGTTACCTGTGGTGCAGGGAAAGTTCGCTAATGGACCCTTTGTATTTAAAACGGGTAGTCGACGCTGATGCTGGTAAAATAATCTGTAAGGTATCGAATGACCTTACAGACATTTAGTTTCTGTTTTATGTTTGTTTAGTGCAAATGAAATTCAGATCTAAGAAGTTGATCTTCAGGCACATTGGAAAAACCTAAGCTATATGCTTCTATCTACAGATTTAGGTTATTCTCTTAATTTTAATCCTAATTCCTGTAGACTTAATTATCAAAGGTATGTTTTTTTTTTTCTGTGAAATACCATGTCTTTCTGGGGCTTTTTGAGGCTCTTAACTGTTAAGCTTTCCATTGGTTCTGAAACCCTGTGATAAGTAAAGTTGAACAAATTGTTTTTATTCAGTGTGAATTTATACCACTTCATTCCTCAAATACATTGCTTTTCTGCCTTTCTGAATTATTTGCTTCTTGTGTCATTATTTAAATTCAAAAGTAAAAGCTGGCCTTTTTTTATTAATGGTTTGTATTTTTGTAGAAACTACAGGTCGTGACAAACGTGAGGAAGAACCACGGCGACCATTGCACCGTACTGGTGAAAAAACTAAACCAAGAGATGATTATCGGGAACGTGACCGTGATACATCCCGGGTCAAAGAAAAACATCCTTCTAGTGTCTCACAGCCAAGGCGTGGTGATATATCCCCGGATCGAGTTTCTCGACCAAGAGCACGGGTAGATTCTCGCATTTCTCCTGAGCGCTCAAGAGCAAAACAGTTGGATCCCCTCAACCAGCCAATACCAAGCGGGCGTCTATCACGTTCAAATGAACGTTTACCGCGCTCTGGTGAACGTGTACATCGTTCAAATGAAAGAATACCGCGTTCAAGTGAGCGCAGACAGCGTTCTGGAGAGCGTCATCCACATTCAACTGAACGTCAGGAACGATTGACCGAGCGGCGACACAGAGATAATCTAGAATTGCTCCGTGAAAGAGATGAAGCGGAACGTATCCATGGAAGACCTGATCTAGGAAGAGTGTATGAAAAATCTGATTTTGAGCATAACCGTAGAGATGCTTATGTTGACCGTGGTCACGGGAGAGTTGAAACTGACTATGTTCGTGAAAGACCTGATGAGGGGCGAATTCATGACCGAGAATACTTTGATCGTAGCCGGGACCAAGTTTTCGACCACATGGTACAAAGGTCAGATGTGTACCCGAGAGATGATGTCATTGTCCGTGGAAGAGGATATAATGACAATATTCCAAGGTATGAAGAGGAACGACATCCAGATATCCGTTTGGAAAGATACGGCGAACGTAGTGACCTTCCTGGGTAAGTTTTGCCGTTGGGTTTTTTTTACCTTTTTTTGCGTTGTTTAGAATGAAAATTGGTTTCGTTAGGTCTGCAGCCATACAGATGCTCATGAACCAAAATAAAAATGAGCGGCGATAATGTAGCACATAAAAAATTACTTTTGGTTTTTTAAAAATCTGATTGTAGATAATAAAACAAAATTGTTTACCTTTTTGGTTCGGATTTGTCAAATTAGGTATTCACAGAAATTGTATTGAACGCAAAACAATTTGTGTGCCACAGAGATGGGCAAATTTCATGTACGCCGAATGACTTTCCTAAAAGAGTGTCTTTCGTTGTATCAAAATTTAATAAATTTATCGCCGAGGAATTTTAAAAGTGGGAATCAAGCAAGGGATCTGAATTTATTCTCAATTATTTTGAAACTAATTAATTTTTTAGCTATTTATATATATTAGTTGTTTTTTTTTAACAAACAGGTCACAAAAAAAAACAAAAAACATCGAAATCTGCATATATTACTTACAAAAGTAAAAATTACATCTTACTATCTAATAGGTCCCAACGCAGATTAGCGTGTTTGGGACGACCCAAATTAAAGTAAACTTATACTACTAATACACTTATTTGGAAAAATAAAACAAACAAACAAAAACTTCGACTCCTTCTCCCCACCCCTACTAGACTTTTAATCAACAAGTCTAAAAAAAAAGTATTTATAGGGAACTTGAATGAATCCCACGCTTATACTCTATGATTCATCATGCTGTATCAAGCGTCATGCCTTACTCATACCGACACTCACTTCAATCAACACACGAACATTTCTCTTTTAACACTTGCAAGCATATACTCACTCCCAAATCAATCGCTCAATCCATGTCAACAATACTGATTAAAGCAAATACATCGCAAAGAAGCACGGAATTCCTCAAGGACCTTCATACCTTTTACTTACACCGGAAGCCTGTTCCAGACTTCAAGGCCGGTTTACCTAATATAAAACTTAGCTCTGGTAGTAATTGGAAACAGTGTTCTAACCAATTCAACATTTCTAGTTTCATAACTGTGTTCCCTTTCTTTATAAAATTCCGAAAAACCTGCAGGTAACAAAGTAAAAAAAATAATTATACATTAACAAATTTACATAAAATTTAACCAACCAAAAAATGGTAGGATTTTTAATTTTCGATACCTAAATCTTGCCTTATTCTAGGATAAATCGATGATCAAAACTCTTACATCTTTATTTTGTAAAACACAGAGCGGATATAAATGGCTGGTGAACGTCGACGACCAAACTGTAACAGTACAACAAATATGGATGAATAAGAGAAAAATATAACATTTTATTAACCTTTTGGATGGAAGAATCCAGAATTCCAACATTTTTGGCTAATTTAGGCTTTATAAATGTAATATGATCTTTAAAATTTAGGCATTCATATACCATAACACCAAGATACTTTGCAATACCTGTCCGTTTTATATGTCCATTTTCTAAATCAATTTTTTTCAATCCATGGATAGTAATTAGCACTTCTGCCATATAACGTAAGATGCTATGTCGTGTAGTGTAATGGTTCTTCTTCCACATTATGACATAAATCTCTCGCACAGCTAAACACTATATCAAATTTTGTATGTAACTGTAAGCAGTACTAAGTAGGCTCTAGCTTTACTTAGGATTTCATGCTACGTAAGTTTGTGTTACATTAATTCAGTATAGCTGTAATAAAAAGGATTTTTTGAGTGAGTAATTAAAGAATTTTGAATTTTTGAATTAAAGAATAATTTTGAATAAAAGAATTTTGAATTAAAGAATAATTCTTCTAGATGTCCTTTCACGCTTTGTTAGAGTTAAAATTCCCTTGGTAAAATTCTAGTTAATTGACTTCCTGCTATCTCAGAAAGGGTTCAGGTTAGGGAAATGAAACTTTCAGGGATGAATCTAGACACTAAAATATGTCCCGGGAAGGTATTTTGAAGCAACTACCTCCACTCCTTCTCCCTCTAGAGGGCCCTGACCTTTGATGACCTTTTAAAATATGTGTGTTATAAAAGTAGAACCTTGCAAAGTAGATCTTCTGCTTAATTGAAGTACAACAAAATTATTTTCAGCTTCATAACTGCTCAATTCCATTTTATAAGGTTTTGAAGATATGCATATACATTTCCTAAATTCTGAAAAAAAAATTGATATGGTTCAAAGTTCTACTCAAATAACAGGAATTGCATTTTTCAGAACTAAAGGCAGAGAAAAAGCAACTAGTAACTGAAAATTAAGGGAAAATGTTGTTTTGTCAAATTTTCAATAGGTATAGACCTGTCATGTTGGCAAATTTCAGGGCCCTCTAGAGGGAGAAGGAGTGGAGATGGGTACCTTAAAATACCTTCCCGGGACATACTTTAGCCTGTAGACCCATCCCTGAAAGTTTCATTTTCCTAACCTAAACCCTTCCCGAGATAGCAAGAAGTCAATTAACTAGAATTTTACCATTCCCTTTTCTATTCCGTGTTTTTAGTTCTTGGATAGTTTGCCTATGATGATGATGATGATTTTAGATGATGATTAGGACGCTTTTATGGATTGTGATAGACTATATGTTTATGGCATATGGCACTATATATGCAAGAAAACAGAATTACTGGATGAGCAATTAATACAGAAGTGATTAACTTTTTAAAAAAGTCGAATTTACCAGAAGCTCTTTTGCGTACAAAATGTAATATTACAAAAATTATTTAGGAAAAAAAATGCGATTGGCTCTATGCTCTGGAATCGACTTGGTAGCGTTTTGTAATTTATTTCTCCTAGGGTTTGCCTGCCAACCATACTTTTGTCTTTCTTTTTTCGATGAACGGAAAATGTTTCATAATTATGGAAATAATACGGTAAAAACAAGCCGATAATTTTTAAGACCTAATGAACCCGTTATAAAAAATTAAGATCTTTGAATCAACAAATTAGGGCCAAAAAAGGCCTTGGTTAATTTAATAAAACGAGTTAGACCAGTATAAGTGAAGTCATTTTTAAATAATGCTCTCTTACCTTGAAAATGTAGTTAATGCTCGAAATTTTACTGTTTGTTCTTTGAAATTTTGATTTTTGGACATATTTTCTGCTTGCATTAGCGATATAAATATTATTTTTCCGATATACCATTAGCTTATCTATCCTATAAGTGTTATGATAAAGTTTTAAGCTCTTCACGAATAGATTTCTGGCAATTGAAATCAGGAAATTTCTATAAGCTGAATTAAATGGCTTTGGGCTGCATTCCAGGTCACAGCCGTAGTAACTTTATATTAACTACAGAAGTTACTTAAGATTATTTCGGACATATTGTCTGCTTGCATTAGCGATATAGATATTATTTTTCCGAGATATCATTAGCTTATCTGTCATGAGAGTTTTATGATGAAGTTTGAAACACTTTAAAAATAGATTTCTGGCTATTGAAATCAGAAAATTTCTATAAGTTGAATTAATTGGCTTTGGGCTGCATTCCTGGTCGCAGCCGTAGTAACTTTATATTAACTACAGAAGTTACTTAAAGTTACTACAGAAGTTACAGAAGTTACATCCCCCGGAAACGGTTGTGAAATAACTAAGGACTTATAAAAGTAATATTTTCATAAGTTTCGACTGTATACATCTTTGTTTCACTTTTATAATATTTTCAATATGCTTCAACCTGATAGTAATGTCGATGGTGATATTGATGCACATCATCTTTGCTAAAGATGCCCATTAACTATCTTTTGTAAAAGTTACTGCAAAAGTAAATTCAAAGTATCGTTTCTGTCGTTCATGTTCCTAAAAAAAAGTTAGTTTTTTGTTACTTTTTGTCAAACCTGGAATGCTCCATTAGTATACTGTTTATAAAATAATGCTGCGCACGATACTGGGCTCCAGATAATGAAACATTTTTCGTTCAATCATGCCAGGTTTCCTGGGCCTTCGACCAATGTAGATAGGCTTCAGAAATTCGTCTCATAGCTGAAGAACCACTCGTGTACTCTTGAATCTAAAATAATTCTTTTTTAATTCTTACACTGTAGTTTTTCCACTTTGTCGGTTTTTCCTCCCTTTTTAAAAAAATGTCCTTTATTGTCTCTTACTTATGCGCGCTTAGTATGTAGTCTTGCGTATTTTTGTGTATTGTTGATTATAAAATTATATGAAATGTCTCAAATTTTCGCAATGGCTTTGAGCACACAAAAATATAAAAGGGTTGCCTACGGCGGCCCTTCATGGTAATATGGGTCCTAAGGTTCGATCCCAGCTGCTGCAGGGACAACACAAGGATCTTTGTAGTCAAGAAGTGTCTGTAATTGATAGAAATCAGATATTAGAAGATGGAATTTTATACATTGTCTCTGAGTTGAGCGTAGTTCTATCCCTCATTATTTAGAAAATTTTTTTTTCCAGGAATGATTGGCAGGAAACCTCTGATTTGCGTTTTACTCTAGAAAGACGTCGAAGCTTAGAACGTAGACCAGATATCCGGCGATCTCGCTCTCCTGTTATGCGTCCTTATGAAGGTAAAACAAAAACTAATGCTATATTTTTAATATTTAACTTTGTTTTCAGTTTGAGAACCCTTTCCCCCGGTTAACTTCCCACGAAGGTGCTTTTATAAAGATAATGTAGAATGTATATTTTCGTCGAAAGTCAATGTGACAGCAAGTACTACATCCCGAAAAGTTTATTTTCATCAGCGAGTCCTTGTTATGACTTCTAATTCGTTTTGTCTTAAATATCATCTTGGCAAATTATGCCATGATTATAATCTGTAAGGATGTAAATAAAGCCGGTATGTCAGGAAATTGCTTGATGGAGATGGGAATGAAAGAGGTGCTTTTTAATGTAAGTGTACTTCTTATAAAAGTCGAGAATCAACTTCAACATTTTAATTTGAAGGGTTATACTACAATCTTGATATATCCTATTGTATTGGTGCTTCTAAATTTTACTTTGTAGAACTAAGTATATACTTAGATTAGTTGATTCACTTTGATAGGACTAACGTCTATCTGCCAACCACTAAGTATTTTATTTTTGCCTCGTAGCCCCCTCAAGCAGAAAAATATATTGATGCACACACTTATTTCGTAATTTGGTCCTAAGAGGAAAACAAATCCCTTGATATAATTTCTGGCGCATCTATGTTGTTGCAAAGATTTTTGCTAGCCCGGTTGAAGTATCAACTCGTTGTAGTAATGAAAGAAATTGAATTTTTAAATTCGATAGTTAAATGGAGAAGTGGACTTTTCTATTTACAGTATGAGTTGAAAGCCTATTTCAACACAATCACCTGTTGTGAGCCAATATGTAATTATTATGTTACATAAGCTGTGGCAAACGGTCGCAGGTAGTTTCTGGGGAAGTTATGATTAGTCAGAAAAGTTGGCGTTTGGCGATAAAACTAATAGTTTCGATCTAAGCTAATTTCTCAAATCTGTTAGCCAGATTTTGGTAACTTTTCAAAAAAAAAAAAAAAAAAAAACAACTGAAAACTCAAATGAAGGGTCAGTAACTGTTATTTGAGGTTAATCTGGGCAAAATTGCATCAGAGGTGTAGCCCTAGTTTCGCTTAGTTGTCGTTTGGCATTTGAACTGCGAAAATCTATATGGTTCTAAGCCGGATTAACTTTTGAATATATTACAGTGGAATTATCAGTGATTATAAAAGTTTTGCAAAGTGAAAAAACACGTTTTTATATATGGACTTAATTGCTATTGGATTATTTTGCTCACTCACATAAGGTGCTGTATTATCTTTAGTTCATCTATCGAAATTTTTTGGTGGCGTGTTAGTTTTCAGTCTCCCCCTTCAAGAATTACTGTGGTATTTCTACTTATTTATTCGCTAACACTATCCAAAATTATAATTCTACAACGCCATCCGTATTCCAAATTCTTGGGGTGCGTCGGGAGTGAGAGAGCAATTACGATGCATTGGCAGCACTCAGGACGTGTCCCGGGCAACAAGCAGAAGAGGGGAGGGACCCACCGCAAGGGCCGTAAATACCTGCCGGTATTTAGTTACCCTTAAATTGCAGGGAATAGGTGAGTGGCTCCCTACGCTTCCCTTGTTCCTGGACTTGATCGTATTGCCTTGAGCATCGAAAGGACTAATAATGAGCGGATACAATTACCTTTATTCGCCCGTATTGAACTTTTTGGAAACCTGCTTAAGACAAAGTGATATTACCAAAGACGTATTAGTCAGCACAGGTGCGAAGTTTTTCGGCAAAGATTTAATCCGTTCTGGTCATACGGTACTATTTCGTGAGCTTGATGAACAGTTATTCAAAGACAGTTGAACTCAAACAATTTCCGATGTATTCATGTCTGATATTTATGAACTATTGAAAGTGACCTCAAATATTCCCGACTTTAAGACATATTTCACTAGTTGGAAAATTTGCGAAGTGCCTAGGATCCCTCGTGATGTCTTGACAGCAATGACCGTGAGGGTCAATGAATGCGCAAATAAGATCGAGGATTTAATTGACTGGTGCAAAGCATCTCTATCAGAGTCACCTGCCTAACCCAAGTTAGTGCACACTAAGCCTGAGATTCCAGTTTTCATAGCAACTTACCAACCGAATGCCTTGAATCCTGTAGTAAGCAGAATGATTTTATTGACCGTAACAAAGCCTCCGGACATGTCCGTAAAATTGTTCTAAGGAATGGTGGTCTCATAGCCTATTTTGACTCGGACGAATCGGCGAAATGTTTAAGTGAATCTGTTAACAAGATTCCAGATGTGAAAGCTGTTTACCGAGTTCAAAAATTCCTAACAGTTGCAAAGTTTGTTCCTACTGGCACTTCAAAGGATGATATTATCGTTGATAACCCAAGTATCATAGATATCCATCGTTACGGCACCTCTACTACTGTTAAGCTCTCTTTTAAGGATTATATGCCTCGTGACTATGCTTTGGAAATGGGATTCTTGTAGACTGCACTCATTTCAATGTAATTCCTTATGTTTCCCCACCGCGACGATGTCTCAACTGTCAGTCCTTCAACCATATCGCCATAGACTGTACTAGCCAACCTAAATGCCGCAAATGTGCTGGTGCCCATATTGCTACCCGAGAATCACCATGCCCTAACGTGATTGTGAAATGCACGCTATGCCCCGGTGGCAGAAACACGCACCCGAGCTATAGTACGAACTGTACGGCAGTCAAAGATGCGCTAAAGAACGTTGTGCCCCAAAGAGAGTAATAGCCTCTTCGTGAACAACATCATGGTCGTTTGTCGTAACATTTACGGGCATAATGCTAGAAAATTGGATTATATTGCTGATATATGCAACACAAATGATGTTGTGTGTCTCCAAGTGCACCTTCCACCGTCGGAACATTATGGTTTGCTTCAGATCGACACCAAGAAAGAACTCTTTATCCATGAAGTGATATGTTTTTATTCTCAGGGTAGGCCCTCAGGAACTGCTATTATCGCTAGTAAAGCTTTGGGTTTTCAAACAGTTGAGTCGTGCGAATACTATATCGCCGTTGAAATTACAGGCGCTAACGGATTTGTTTTGATAAATGTTTACCTCCCCACCAATATGAACACGGTGCCTTCTGAGAAACGATACTCCCAGGCTTGTACTAAACTAACGCGACTACTGAACAAACTTGTAGATCGGCGTATAGTCGTTTGTGGGCGACTTACAATGTGGCGGCAAGCTCTGGCATTGCCTTCAGCAACTTCGCAAAAATACTTATATCCAGTATACCAGATGATCTAGCCGTCTGTCCTATAAATGGCTCATACATTTATAATCATAATTCCGGAAGTGTCACTAACATTGACCATGTACCTGCCTATCTTAACCTTACTTTACGTTGCGTATTTACGTACGTATAACCCTTTTACGTTGATCCTGAGCATAACATTAGTGACAACCATGGTTTGGGATTTAAAGTTCCATTCATGAAGTTAGCAAGGTCAACAACCAGCAAGTTTTACACTAAAGCTGAATGGAAAAAAAATAATCGAGATATGTATCAAGCTAAATGTGATGAAAAGTTCAACAGAAAATCAAAGTCCCGTATCATTTACTGAAACGTGGTTCGTCTGGTACCCTAGCTTTGGATTTATATTGTTGTGAGATAATCCACGCCATGAAAGTGGCGCACTCAGCAGCCGTTTCTCAAGCACGGATTCATGTTGGGACTCGCAAGCCGGTTGGATTAAAGACCCTCATTTGAACGATGCAAAACTCCGATCAAGGCTTTGGTATAAAGTTTGGCGTGAGTGCGACCGACCTCGCTCTGGTCCCGTTTTCACCTCATTTCGATCATCTAAAAAAGTTTACAATCAAGCAGTTGACAACTTAAAACTAGCGTAAGTCGAGGAGGCTTCTGTGCTCTTCGTTCGCCTAATGATATGTGGAAGTCTTTCAAACAGAATAATAAGTATTGGCTGTCAAATAATATGCCCGAAGATAAGTGGATTGAGCATTACAAAACTGTTCTTGAGTCAAATAACAGTTCTGGAAGATAAGTGCAGGCCTGAGCTTGAAAATAGGCTTAAGTTTTTAATGTCAAACAGGAATTATTTTGTTGTGAAGCAAAATGAAGTGGAGCATACTACTCGGAAGCTTAAGGCCAGTAAAGCGCCAGGTATTGATGGAATTGTTAGCGAACACCTTCGTAAATGCGCCGTCACTACTCGTAGAGCACATCACCGTGCTCCTCCAGATGTGTATTGATTCGGGAAATGTCCCTAAATTATTTTGTAGCGGTTTTGTTACGAATATTTTGAAAAAAGGGAAAAACCCTAATTTGTGCGCTAGTTATCGCCCAATTACAGTGTTGGGAACTTTAAGTAAGGTTTTAGAACGCATATTACTTTCTGAATTGGTGCTTAAATGTAAAGTTGGAGAACACCAGTTTGGTTTTCGTAAAAGAATGGGTTGTGCATTTGTGCCCAGGCTAATGAATAAAATTATGGCAAAAGCTCGTGCTCGAAATCTGCTGTTATTTTTTTGTAGTGTCGATATCTTCTCCGCTTTTGATTCTGTTGTGCATTCTAAGCTTTTCCTAACACATTTAGACTAAGGAGTTAATCCTTATATAGTAGCTCTTCTGTCGTATTGGTATTCATATAGTTCAATTCGCAATTAACTGTCGGATGAAAGTTTATCGTCACCTGTACGCCTTTTAAAAGGTGTAAGGCAGGATTCGGTTTTGAGTCTTGCTTTTTAATATCCTGATTCACACTTTTACAAAGAGAATAACCGGAGGATTTATTTTCGGTTTTTTTTTTACCTGAGCCTTATATGTTATGCGGATGACTTACTTATGATGAGCAGTGATGTTCACACGCTTCAAATAAATCTTGAGTTACTTGTAAAAGGGTATAGATCTGTTGGGTTGCCGGTCAGTGCTTTTCAGACGGAGTTTCTCATCTATGAGCCGGCCCGTATGTGCGGGTTACACAATAGCGTTGTTGTAGTTGTAGATGACCATATTATACGTCCAAGTCAATCTCTGAAGTACCTTAGTGTGACATGTGGATTTATTATGAAAAACAGCCGAATAATGATAATTGATAGCGTCACAACGGGTTTAAGGATAAGTTACGCTAAAGTGGCTTCACTCAAATTCAGTTTAAATAATAGTTCTGTCGCATATTTATTCAGCATTTGCTTTACCGGTTATTTATTAGGTTTCGCCAATGTGGAATTAGCTATCTAATGCAGAGAAACTTAAGATTAGATCAGCTTTTTCAAATACTTGAAGTTTCTCCTCTGACTCTCTCTTTATACCAGAAATACATACCTGGAGAATGATTATGAGTTATGCAATATTTTTACTCAGCTGCTTGAGCTTGAAGATCATGCTCGATTAAAAGCTCTAAGCGGTCTTTCTGAATGTGCATGTACATATTTGATCTACTGTGCCGATTGCTAAATGTTTGATTTTTCGTGTTTTATATATGTGTTAATATGAAGTTTTCCTGTTAGTTTATTTTCATTTTTCTTTTGTTGTTTATTCCCTCCGCCCATTCTTCTGTTGTGTGGTGGGCTATAAGTAAAATTCAGTCATTCATATTGTTTCAAACACTTACCTACTTTTTAAAGAGATCTACTCTTGTAACATTTTTTTCCCAATCCTTATTTAAAACACTTTATTTATAGAGCCAATGAACTATCCTGTTGACCAATATTCTACCCCATATATGTCGCCACTGATGACGATGGAACCTTCGTTTGATCGGCCGTTTGATCACCCGTTTTCTGAACGTCGCGATTTGATCCCTAGTCGTGGTGTAAGTTATAAACCTAAAACTCTTACTATGTCTATTACTCATTAGTTTCTTGCATATGACGTCACTGCAAAATTTTCTTGAGATTCTAAATAGCTTTCAGATTAAATATGCTTAACATATTTGAAAAAGAGATGCTTTTAATTCGCTCTAAATTTTTATTTTTCGTAAGAAAGGAGGGTGAGGCCAAAGGTCTTTTTCACTGGGGCATAAGTCTGCTTTGACTCTTTTAAACAAATAATAGCTTTATAGACAGACTCGCCTAAGCTTGGCCATCCACATAACCGATAATTATGGGTCAGGACTAAACTCAAATTAAGTGATGGACTGCAAGGCCCCTAAAGTAAGGCTGGTGAGATGGACAAGGTCAGTGTAACTGGCATTTAGTAGTAATCAAGGAATTGCTGGTCAATGCCCATTCCATCTTGTTGTCTATAGTCTTGTTGTAGAGCAAATTTGTGTATAAATTCCTATTTGAAACTTAAGACATCCCAATCGGGGGTTTACAAAAGAGGTATGTTTTCACTTTTGTGGAATTGAAGTTTTGGTGAAAACTTGCCATTTGTATTTGAAGCAAGAATTGTTAAAGAGACATATAAAAAAAAAATTGTGGTTCCATGTTATCCATGTTATTTTTTCCACTTTTTTTATTTAAATAAATAATGAATTAATAACTTTCATTATTAGCAACAGAAAAATGTTAGTTTTACCGTAAACAATGTTTTTGTTTTTTTTTTTTTTTTTTTTTTTTTTTTTTTTTTTTTTTTTTTTTGAATCAAAGTATTTTCACCAAAAAATTACAATTCATAGTTTTGCCTTGGTTCTTTGATTATTTCCTGTTTAACCCAAATATTTTTTATCCTGAGACTATGTGCCCCAGGATACAAACGTTGTTTATATCCTGGGTACATAGTCTACATATAGATTTGCCTCAAAGGATGCAAAAATAAGAAAACAAAAAGCTTTTTCTACTGAAAGAAAACTTTTGAATTGAAATTTTGTTTAAAAATTATTGAGACTTTTTATATCTTAGTACATTTTAGACGATAAAATTACATGATGTGCCTTTGTAGAATCTTCCTGATTTGAGAAGGAAACGAGCCGTGTATTATTTTGTCTCAAATTATTTACCTTTTTGAAGCATTTCTAATGTATATGGATCAACGTAGTACATTTTGAAAGATGTTCTCCATCATCATTAATCAAACAGACGCTTTAAGTTCTTCCGATAATGTTTCATTTCATCAGTGTTACACTTTCTCTAGGATTGTCAGACGAATCGACTTGTGACTAAATCTAGTTCTAACTACTCCCCAACACTGACAGTTAAAACCTATTATTTAATCTATGAAGACAGTAATACCGTCTAGTGGTTTGAAGAATTTTTTCAAATTAAATATTACTTTAGTACTTATATTCCCTTTCTTGATACGCCATCCTGTACCATTCCTTTAATAAACACATTTATGAATGGGAGCGTATGAATGGGGAGGCTCACATTTTGGTCTTTTGTTCCCGTCTCTATGGCTATGAGCCATTATTAGACAAGATATTTTTTATTTGTTTATATATTTATTATTTATTTATAATTTATTTACTTATATATTTTATATTTAGACAAGATATAGGCCATTTGATCAGTTGGCAGTTTGCCATAGCATTTATTAGCTAGAGATAGCAAATGGTAATGCTGAATTTATGTTGAAATCATAGTGTAACATTTCTAGAGAATTTTATATTTTTTATTTTATTGTTGTGCATTCTTTCATTGACTCCATTATGATTTAATGAAGAGGTAGGGATATGATTTCTGTCTGTAGGTGGTATTATTATGGAAGAAAAGGAGTTGGTCATCCAACTCCTCATTGGATGACGCATGATAAATTGGTGGAAGCTTTTGCTGCTCCAGCCATAGGAATCTTCAAGCATTGGAAAGGGCTGCGAGGTTTTCTCTCAATCCTAGCTAGTACTCTGCAGCCAGAAGTGATATCGGATCGGATTTTCCTTGGGGCCAGCTCGAAGGGTCCAGAATCCTTTTGAGATACACATACAATTTGTATCAAAAGACACCAGTAGGAAAGAAAGTGGACTTGGTTCGGCATCTCAACAAAAGTCACAGCCATCTGACGTTCAACGAGATATACCATCCCTTCTCAACATTGGGTGGTAAAGCCTGCTGTTGAGCACTACTATTGTGGTACATGGAAAAAAAAGTGCCTCAGGAAGTCTCAATTACCCTCCCAAGGTCTGAAGGCAAGTTCTTCAGTTAGTTGGATACCGCAACTATTCATCCTTCAGCGTTGCCAGTCAACTTTTTCAATTTAACGCAAGGTTTGATGATGACAGGTTAGGTCTTTAACCCACTTCTGATGTTTAGAACCAAATTTGACCTATCCTAATCTAACCTAACATAATCAAACGTAATCAAACCTCGACTTTTACCATCATAGCTTACAAAAGACTTGCAAAGATGTCTATATATATATATATATATATATATATATATATATATATATATATATATATATATATATATATATATATATATATATATATATATATATATATATATATATATATGTACATTTCATTTCAGGCTGGTTTCATTTCTGGAATATTGAGACATTAACTATTATTCAATTATTAGGAATTTTGTGAGTGAGTAACCTATATATACTTTGGAGACGTTTTAAAAAATTACATATCCGAATATATTCTTCTGTTCGTTGTAATTCTCTTTAATAAAAATAAAATCAACCATTAGCTAAGATCCGGTTTAATCACCAGAGAAATGTCGTCTTGGTAGCTAATAGTTTCTCGTATTTCAGACCTTATTTTAGGTCATTTTATTTCAGAATGACTTCTTAGATGATCAAGTGTATCCCGATAGACTTGAAACTTCACAAAGGAGCAGGCCAGGTCCCTCAGCCAAATTTCCAAAAACTTGGCCACCAAAAGGAGCCAAAAGTCTACCAAAAAGAGGTAGCTTTAGAGGAAAATTTCGTGGTAAAGCAACAAACAGAAGTGGAGCAACAAGAAACCGAATTTGTAAGTGTTGTCGGCTTTGCTCTTTTGACCTTATTTAAATTTTTTGATGCTCATAACCGCCGTAATTTGCGCGGATCTAACTAAATTGGATCGAGGCTCGGGCCTAAAAGGCCTGTTGCATCCGCACCTCAGGCGGTTGAACTTGCAGAGGCACACAATTGATTCTCACCCCAGGCCAGGCCTTGAGATTGAAAACAACTGAATTTGAACGTGCGTCCTGTAGGATATAGGATGCAAGCCCAGTATGCCATCCACTAGGCTAGGGTATAATATCTCATTTATTAATGAAATTTTCTATTTGTTTAAATCTGACTTTTCTTATTTTTGCCTCTGCAAAATTATTCATTATGTCGTCCCAGTTAATTGCTGGTATTTCTTTAATTTTGTCTAATTACTTTTATTTTCATGGAATGGTGATGAAGATATGGAGAAAGAAAATTTGGGGAAAATAAAAACTTCGCATTTAATTTGCTTGTTCTTAGTGCCAACTGAACCTTCTACTTTATTCTAATAAAAATAAAATTTCAAAAATTATAAATGGTCATAGCTGTTACATTATTTATTTGAAATTTGGTGTCCAAAAAATTTCTGTGCCTGGGCAAATTGCCCCCCCCCCCCTCTCTCTCTCTCTAAAACCACCACTGAAATCACCATAGTAATAGAATACTGTTTTTCTAACTAGAATTATTGGTAGCCAGTGCATAATAGGGTAAGCTGGCGTGTACATCCAAACGGAAAAAAAAGCTCTTTTATTGTCAATTAATTTAAAAAAATTTTCCCACAAAGCAAGTTTTTCAATGGAAAGTAAAAGCTCCATTAAGCCAAGATTTATTTGACTTTGACTTAACGCTCTTGCTCAGCAGGATCGCCAGCGTAGAGGGAACTGGTTGGCAGTGCTGTCAGTCTTCTCCATGTAGCCCTGTCCGGGGCTAAGGATGGGGCCTCATTTGGTAGATGTAGCGGCTGAGCCGGTGTTGGCTCATCAGCCCATCTAGTGCGTAGCCTTCCTCCAGGGCGATTCCAGCCATTTTCTGAGGGATTGAAATCGAGATGATCTTTTCGGGGGTACTTAGCGGAAGATGGAGTAGGTGGCCATACCACTTTAGAGAGCGGGCTTCTACTTGGGTAGAGAGGTTCGCCAGCTTGAAAGTCTTCAGGATCTCAGTATTGCGGATCTTGTCATACCATTTGAAGCCTTCGAGTACAGCGTAATGCTCGAGAAGTGGCGTTTTAAATTCGGGCTTAGGTATGGTGGCTGATTTGCGGTTTGTGGAAGACTGCTCTCAGGAGTCGTCTTAACACAGAGCTTACCATGGCTGATCCCGCTGAGATTTCGGAGTCAAGTGTGCCATTTGAGGATATAATTGATCCGAGATATGTGAACTGCCTTACCACATCGACAGCTTGGCCGTTAATCTCAATAGTTGACAGTAGTACTGATGCGGTCTTTTCAATGGGCATGATCTTCATTTTCTTCCAGTTGATTTGCAGCCCCACTCTGGAGGCTGTGGAGAACAGCGTCTCGAGTGCTGACGTAAGTTGGTCGAGATTAAGCCAAGATTGAGAAAAAATAAAGTCAAATAGCCTCACAAGTGTAAAACTACCACAAACCACAATTAGTAAATAAATGAAACTCAAAGCGAGCAAAAATTAGCATGAGTAGATAACCTCTATGCCTTGTCAAGACCAGATCACAATTTGCACCTTACTGAAAAAAAAATGACCGTGGATTGTCAGTTAAATTGACATATATTGACATTTCTTCGTTAAAGTTTAGATAATTTATTAATTTATAAAAGTAAGAAAGGTGAAAAGATTTCAACCGTATATTGCTTTTCACAATATTTTCACGATTCTTGAAAGGCATTAAAAGGCAAAAAGTAACCTCTACGTTTGTGCCATGAATATTTCAAAGGCTTTCGACTCCTATCTTCACTCCCAAACAATTCTGTATCTCTTTAGAAGTAGAGTTAATCCATTTATTTGCACCTGCCTGTGGCAGTGGTATCAGAACTCCTCTATCCGGACGCGTTTGCAAGGTACTGTTAGTAATCGTATTCGTGTGCGGCATGGTGTTAAGCAAGGTTCTGTTCTTAGTCTGGCAATATTTAATAGCTCTATTAGTCACTTGATTGATTCCATGATATGTAATTGAGCCATATATCGACGCAAGTCACTTGTCTAATGCCGATGACATTCTTCTCTTGGATGACAATCATGGGGTACTCCAGATGTTGATGTTGTTTGCTCCGGGCTAAAAGAAATCGGTCTTTCAGTTGCTACTTCCAAAACAGACTTTCTTATCTTTGGACTAGAGATCGCCTCCAATGATCCAATCCAAGTTAACCCCACCACACAATCTCATCTTCCAGTTCACTTAGGTATTTAGTCCTTCCATTTGGAACTTCAGTTAGATCCACTAGGCAGTTATAATTGTTTCTTTGAAAGAGAAACTAAGAAAACCTAATGTTCTTCTCGTCAGGATAAAGGGCCAGTTTGATAAGAGAACCCTTGGTCGGCTACATAATGCGCTTTTTCCACCACATGTGCTGTTTTTTTACACCTAAATGAAAAATTTTCTCTGTCTGATAAAAAAAAAAATCCGATCCCTGTTCTTTAGGTTCTGCGAGTATTTTCTTAGTATCCTCATTTGGACTTGAATTGTACGTGAACTGTCGTGAACTCATTGGACATTAACTGTCACGTAGATTTGCTGACCGCTGCAATAGAATTATTGATTTTCCACTGACTTGGCTTCTATCAAATGTCTAGCATCGCTAGTTGTGAAATCGTATAATGTTTGACCCATATAAAAGAGCATGAAGAAGACAATGGAAAAAGGGTTTATTCAGTAATATTTACGAAATGTGCAGAAGAGGGTGAAGAGTGGAAAAAACTGTATATGTACCGGCGGGCCTATAGGCCTTAAACTGCTGGGGACAGGCAGCTTAAGTACCCGCACTTCCCACAACACCGTCTGATTTAACTAATTTCATAAAGAGAACCCATTGTTAGCTGATTGGAGGATATTTTATTTTTATCTGAAGATATTTCTGTGGAGTCAATGAGGTAAATGGACTAATTAGGTAGTCATATACCCTTACACAAAATTTTGGAACTGGAACCTTATGCTGAAATGTGTTTGAAAGTTAAAGTTGTCAAGAATTGTATGTTTTCTTTTTGTCTGTGTCTTTTTGTTTTTCTTTTCATCTACTCCTCTTTACTGCATTTTTGTTATGTACACAGGGTAAATATTTAATTAATAATTATTATTATTACTATTAATATTGTTCTTCAAACTTATACTATTGTATTGTTGTTAAAATCGCTCATTACTTAGGAAGCGATGTCTATGAAAACTTTCGGTAAGGCAAATCAAAAGGAAAATGGACCAACAGCGATAATTGACCAATGTAATTCCAACGCAAACGATTAAAACAAAGTGCTTAAATATTTTATGAAATGCTGTAAAGGACAAATAAGCTAAAATTTCTGTCAATTTTTATAGTCAATCGGTTCGTAAAGACCTTTATTTATTAAATTTTGTGTCGTTACAAATTTGCTGATTGATCTGATTTCGCCACTACTTTTTTCATACTTAATTTCACTTCATTATGGCTTATAAGTACTATGACAGAAGATGACTGTATTAATTAGAATTACCTGTAGCTAGTATCAGTGCATCAAAAGTATATGACAACTGTTAAAAAAAATACCATAAAGTTGGCTAAGACAAATCCATTTTTTTCTCTATATTCCCAGCCAATAGAACCTTGCAAAGGGAGTAGGGGGATTATAATCATCTTTTATTGTCTTATTTACTGTTGAATAAACCATTTGCATATGAAAATCAATACGAGAATAGAACAAGGTTAATATAAAAGGAAAGTAAGTCAGAAGAAAAATGAAAAAAAAATTGATCGTTGAACCACTTCTTAATTAAAGGACGAAAGAGATAAGATTCCGTCTTTTTTTTCTTTACTTTATTTATTTATACTATTTCGGGAGTCCTGCGTTTTGCTCATCCTGTGCCGTGACTAATTTTTATGCTTCTATATAGGGGGGAGGGGGGGGATTACAAGAGACGAAATGGAGTGATTCCGACAGCACTTCACCTGTAAGCTTGATCATCCCTTAGTTCTATGGCTATCTACCTTAGTTGTGCCCTAGAATGGATAGATGGATGATTGACTGTCTATCAACAAGTGAAAATTACATCATTTTTACATAAAGCTGCCCGAGAGGCCAGCTTTGTCTCTCGCTCAGACTATCTGTCATGGCTTTATCTGAGATTAGTTATGGCTTGATTTTAATTCAAATATTAACGGTATCGACATTGTCCGTCATAAGTCAACCCAAAAATCTCGAACATCCCTTAGTTCTATGACTGTCTGCCTTAGTTCTGCCCTAGTATGGATGGATGATAGACTATCTACCGACAAGTGATAGAGCACAAACGTCAATAAGAAGTAATTACCCATCAGTTTTCTATAGTCAATCAGCTCGTCTTGAAGCTTACTTAGGCCAGTGTCTTAGATGATGCTATTTCTCTTTGATCTGTCATTAGAATTCAGACGGGGCATCAATTCATCAATATATGGGGCAAGGCATTTTTTGTAATCTACCGGGGCGATTTTGTTTTTTCCAATGGAAACATTAACGACAATGTATCTTTCAATAAAAAAAAAAACAAACACAGAAGGCATTTTTCAAACCTTAGGGGATCTAGGGGACAAATACCCCTCCCTCTCCCCGCCTTTTGACATGCCTGATTTAGACCCGAGATATTTTCATTCATATTTGATGACGTCTCTTTATGTTTGTCAACTTTAATTGAGATAGTCTTTCTTTAAAAGTAGAATAGTGAGGTTCCACCGAATTTTAAAATTAGCAAGAATTTGAATATAAGTAAATTTGATTGTATTCAGGTTACATTTAGACAAATTAGATAATATTCAAACAAAAAGGTGCGACACAATCTAACATGGAAAAAGACAAATCTACAACCAAAGTTAAACAACTTAAGGGCTGATAACTAATTATAGAGATAGAGATCAGAGATTACTACTAAAAAAAAAAAAATAATGCTCATTTTTTATTTTCTTGTTTTCAAAGTATTGATATCTTAGATGGGGGAAACTCGATACTTTCCTGTATATTAATCATCTCTAATTGTACTTGTATGAACGAACGATGATTTATTTCAGACATTTGAAAAAAGCCCTGGTTGAAACTACGCAGTTCTAAGATTTGAAACTGTATAGTAACCGCAATGATCAAAGAATCTGTAACCTGGTGGGGAAATTCTGTTTTAGTGAACTGTGACGCATTATGTGTATTTTATTATGCAGTATTAAAAATTTGTCTAGAAAGTAAATGTTCAATAGTGGAAACATCTGGAACAGTAGTCTTCAACCTTTTGAATGTCATTAAAGGATATAAGATCGATGCAGAGATAGCTTATCACAGGTCTGACCTTTAGTGGGAGAAACAATTCCACGTTTTTTATTGCTGTAGTTATTTTACCCCAAGATTTAGAGCAAAGGCTGGTGCGATATCTCGGCTAATGATTAGAGTCCATTTATAGGCACAAAAATATGGAGTTCAAAAACATACACAATAAATTCATATTTCAACTAAGTGAGTAAAAGACGTGAATTAGCTCATATCCAACAGGAAAGAGGGTACGCGTAGATGAGGGAGGAGTGACTTTGGGCACTCATTATGAAAGGAGACTCGACTGACAGAAAAAGAGCAGACAAATTTTATTGAAGATTGTTTTGGGCTTTTTTTTTTAATTAAGCTCTAAAATCGTTAAAACGTCGCATAAGAAAATGTTCCTTTTATTTTTGAGCCAAGTTGACTCAATCCATGCTGAGATGCCGTTTAAAACTTCCATATGTTCTTACACATCTAGAACGTATTTAAGCACATAAACTAATAAACAAAAATTGGGCCTTTTGACAGCATAAAATAAATGCATTAAAACAAAAACTAAAACCATTTTCTCGTATGTTTTTTCTTTGGAAGCAAATTTTATTGACTGGTTTTGTTCATATTAAACTAGTGTTTTACCGACCGTAAGGTTTTTCAATAAAATTGCTGTAAAATGAGCTTCAATATACCGTCTTTGATGCAGCTAAACATGTATTGTTTCAAACTTAATATTGTACAAGAGCTTCTTCTGATTCCTTTATAAACGACTTAGATGCAACTTTTGCCCTAAAAAAGTTTTAATCGGTCTTATGAATTCTTTATTATTATCTAAGATGTAAACCAAGTGAATAAGTTCAGCAACATCAGCAGTGTGACCTACGCCTGGGTGTCTTTAAAAAAGGGGGTTTGGTGGAGCACATCTGTTCCAGTTGGTTTGAGGGTGGTTTCTTAGGTAATCAATGGTACTGACTCCGAATGTTGAGGCACACCGGCTTGCAACCGTGTATAACAGGTCGATTTATGCCTACAAACCCAAAATTGGCTTAAAGTATATTGTTGCACGGTCTATTTTCCGAACCTCTGAAATTGAAAGCGAATTATAACAAACTGTATACGAGGTTTTTTCAAAAAGTATCCGACCTTAATTTTTTCTGCGTAAACAAATGAATCTGAGGTGGCAGGTTTTGGTGCATTTGCTTAAATTAACCCCAATTAATTAGTCAAGGAGTGTTAATCAATGAGAACTGGTTAAGTTTCCTCTCAGAGGTTAAAGTACCAAGGATATCAAACCAAAAATATATTTTTATTCCCTGAACCTGTCTTAGTTGGTTCCTGTAAACCGCGGTTTTCCTTTAAGTATTTCCAAATAATAAAGTTTGTTTGGCAGTATCATATTTTTGTCAGTGGTCCCAGGTTAGATAATGAAATAAAATAAGCTAAACTAATTAATTAAATAAGCCGTCCTAGCCTAGTCGGTTGGTGCGCTGGATTTGGATCCTTTGTCTGAAAGGACGCGGGTTCAAATCCCAGTGTACCCAATTGTTTAGTTTGGGACGGGAGTCAGTGGCGTGACTCTGTAAGCTTAGCCAGAGTCGACCCAGCTTTAAATGGGTACCTGGAGAAATCTGGGGAAGGTAAACAGGAAGGGTGTGCGAAAGCACAGGATGGTTGGCCCCCAACCCCCCATTGCACTTCCTGGCTGAAGGGCCAAGAAACGGAGATCAGCACCGCTGGTAGGGACTGTAAAGTCTAATGCCGTATCCTTTACCTTTAAACTAATTATTTGATTTAACAATCCTCCTTGTCTGTAAAAAATTCAAATATTAACATGGCGAATTTAAGGACAACTACACTTTCAAGTGAAAAGCTTCGTGTTTTAAGCTTTTTGGTGCTGAATATTTTTTTGTTTATTTTTTACCCCTGTTTTTTTTTTCTTTGCTCCCATTACTACCACAAACCGCGTATGGAGGTCTTATTCATAGAAAATTGATTTCTTAATGTTTCCTAATTTACTAAGATATTTATGGGTAAGTTTCCACCTGACCAATTTAAATAACAGGATTTCACTTAACTGCTCTTGGCACTTAAGGATTTTAGACACTGAATGGGAGAGTTTAGACATTGAATAAAATAAGTTTAGACATTCATTTCAATAACCTGATCTTATGCTTTCTTTTTTTTATGTGTTAGTATTCTTTCTCTTTCAAGCACGTTTGACAGGGTAGTTGACCTTTTGAACATTATTTAGCATTTCAAGGGCTTCAGTATTCAGTAGCTTTCTGCTTTTTCGGTTATTCATCGTTACTTTTAATGAACATTATTATGAGTGCTAAAAATACTAATATACCAGTAGTTAACCAATAAATATTCTTTTTTTTAGAGAATCAAGAAGGCTTGGATCAAACAGCAAGGAAAAATTTGATGTTTTTATTTTATTTTTGTTTTTCTGCAGACTTGAAGATTAAATAGTCTCTCTGTATCTTGTTTCTTGTATACAAAAATATAGCATAGATTTGGAAAATTTTCTTACTCAGATCAAACACATGATTCTTCAGGGAAACTTCCCTGCAAGAATGCAGAATTCTCCACTTTTGGTCGCAGAAACTAGCCAATATTTTTCTTCATTGCATACCGATCTGTTTAAATCGGATTCATTGCTATCACTTCCCCATATAGGCCGACCATTTTTTTTTTTTTTTCAAATGTAGTCTACGTTGCTGATATTATGACCGTAATCATTGGCGAAGTTAAAAAAAAATCTTGAGAATCTCTTTTTCGACTTCTCTTCATTCCAAATTTAGTTTTGAATTCATTCAACCGTTATTGAATTCATGCATTCACCGTTATTTCATAACTAACCTTTTCGTGTCGTATAATAATCGCTTAAGACTTCTATTTTGTATTTAGCGGGCTTTGATTTTAGGAAAAGTCTGTGCGCAACAGTAGTATACCCCCCTCTCCTCGAAAAAGTCTGGATTTTTTTGTTTTCACTTTTTTTTTCATTCTTTAACTAAGTTTGTAGAAGAGGTTTTTCTTTCACAGACGAACTTATGTTCGAAAATTAATCCTAGGGATTGAAAGACGATTTTCTGTTAAGAGTGGGCTGGCTTTTTTTAGACACATTCATAGGTTCCATAGATAAGTATATATTTTCTGAAACCTTAACCAAACAATTGCTAGGTGAGGATAAAAAAAAGTTGGATCAAGGTTTCAGATTTTGATGGACTGATGAAACTAGAAGATATAGTATAATGAAGGAAACCTCAATTAAATTTGATAAATAAAGTGGTAAAAAAAGAATACTTGGAATGGATCTTTTCTCTTTTAACCTTAGGATCGCACAGATACTGATGTAAAAAAATGATTTGGCCCTGCTTAGAATACTTTGCCAGACAAGTAACGAGTTTTTACTAGAGTTGTGAAAAACAAAACGATTTTCAGATAAAGGTATTTCCTATCATTTTGCCGGGTTTAATTACCTGTTGATAGTAGCATTCATGTAGTTTCAATGTGCATTGCTGTCACTACAAAATGTGTTATTAAGCAAGTTGGAGTGAACTACGAAAAAGATACGCAATTCGGTATGCATCATCTAAGCCTAGGACTATAATCGAGCAGAATAGCAACCGTTAAGGCATTCAAAGAAGTTTTCAGTTCAAATTTTTACGGCTTAGCTTACTTGTAAAACCACAGTCGTTAAGATAGAATAGAATAAAATTGGACTTGTGCCAAATAGAACCAGTCCATAAGTAGAAGTTCAGTGTTTTGTTCGTGTTGATCTCAGGGAATATCTTTGTGAATGTACAAGTTTAGAACTCGATCAAGTGCATTGACGCCAAAACCCTAAATGTGTCTTCAGTCGACAAAAAGCGGCTGCAGGCAAATAGTCTTCTGAACGGCTCTTACAGTATAATTTGTATGAGCAAGGAAGAGAATAGTCGGGTCACTATCGTCACTAAAATACAATGTTTATTTCTTAGTGTTAGGACCGTGCTTATTCACAACCCCTTTGATTCTTATTTTTCTTCATTAGGTAGAAACCAGTGGGCATTAGCAAATTATTTTCTTTTGTTCTCATAAGAAATGAATTTCCTGTAGTGTTTTCACAATGCCGCAGCTTTTCTCCATTCATGTTTCTTTTATATTGGGAGGTTATGCGAAGTTTCTATCATATTAGGAGGTTATGCGAAATTGGAGGCATAGCCTAGTTTATACAAAACCGTCGCAAATAAAGGTTGCATGTACTGCTGTATAAATAATGTCTACCAATAATATAAATAAACGAGGACGGATTGCAGAGCCTAAAGAAACAAACTATTTTAGCTGTAAAGACTAACTAAGCTAACTAATTTTTTTAGGTTTTGGGGTCCAAATCCAGACGCAGAAGCTTTATTGTGGCAACTGACAGGCTACAGAGACGCACAGTTCTTTTTTTTTCAGCGTCTTAAAATGTGAACGGTGAGCTGGCTGCTTCATAGAAAAAGCAGCATATTCTCAGCTAATATTTAAAATTTGCAATACATGGGCGCTCAAGGAATAATAATCGTTTTGTTAAGCTATAGAATAGCAGCTTAAATGCAATCGTGTGAGCTTAAATATCTCTACTAACTAATTCTACAACTGCTGTAATAAAAATATTCATTTTTAGGAAATTTTCAATCTTGAACAAGTCAGCATGTAAAAAACTCTTAGATTAGGTGTTAATCCAGAAAGTAACTTTATTTCGAAGGCTGGTGAAAAATACGCCCATTTTTAGCTTGAAAAATTGTTTAAGCACCGCGGTCCTGGAGTAGTCACCCTTTCAGGGCAAGTAATAGCTGTAGACATATAATTCTCACGCTTTTTAGAACTTTTCCTTAGTTTTCCCTTTTAAAGATGGTCGGATGACTGAAAAGCCCTTTCATTAAAAATTAAGTAGAAGCATTTAACGAAAACTGAGAAGTCCAAATAATTTACGCAACAGTGCCATATAGCAATAGCACGACATGGTGTGACCAGTACATCATTCGAGGTATTTGGTATGTCTCATTTGTTTTGAGCGATTAGTGTGAAAGAGTTGTACAACTTTTGTCTAGATGGTTGCGAATAAAATTTGCTCCCAGGGAGCGATTTTGAAACAACATGACAGGAATGCACCTTTGTAATACAAAAAATCACTAGAATGTTCTTCACAAAAAAACGTATCACGCCCCCATGTTTATAAATCACAAGACAATTAAAGCATTAAATTGTTCTCCAGAGGTTGATCACCAACAGTTATTAGCAGATTATTTGTTTTTAAGCTTCTGTAGATCAGAAAAATAGTAAGAGAAACGTCGGATAATATGCGCATATATCCCTCCAATTTATGAGAAGTCAATTTTCTGATTCAATCTAAGACCAAATTCAATTCATAGATATTGCTGTAGTAATTGATCTTACTGTTGCTTTATCTCTACAGTTACTTCTTAAGGTAAAAAATTTGGAATCAATCCTCTCGTTTATTACCAGGATTGTAAAAACTAATAGCAGAGACATGGCATATAAGGTCGATAAATATTACTATCACATATCCTAAGCATAGAATCTTAATTCAATTAAATTATCTTTGAACCGAAGACACGGAAATAATAACAGTATAAATACGAGTTAGAGTAAGGCTCTTTTTATAAATAATATGAAAAAAACTTCGTTTTCTTAAAGAGTTAAAGAGGCTGCGTCCCAAAGTCGAACCTTAAAACGTACAGGAATTAGAAGGGGCAGTTGGGGGGCTGCCGCCCCCCAAACCCCCAGCTTTTAAAGACTCTTTTGTACAGTTTTTTTTTTGGGGGGGGGACTTCATTGTAACTAATTACTAGTTTCGGCGCAATGGTTCTCCTGTCCTCTTGTGTTTAACATTTTTCGAAGTTATTCCATTATTCATTCATTTCAATTTTTTGTTAATTAAAAGAGGGCCTTTCCGAAGCCAAGAGCTGGGGGTTAGCAAAAAAACAAAAAACCTGTACAAAAGAGTCTTTAAAAGCTGGGGGTTTGGGGGGCGGCAGCCCCCCAACTGCCTCTTCTAATTCCTGTACGTTTTAAGGTTCGACTTTGGGACGCAGCCTCTTTAACTCTTTAAGAAAACGAAGTTTTTTTCATATTATTTCTGTACGTTTTTCTACAATCCATGGTGGATGTAATTTAATAATTCCTGTACTCCTCGTCTCTCAAATGATAAGCTGTCCAGGTGTTATAAAAATTTTTTTGATGTTGTGAAAAAAAACCGCCCGTAAGGGACTTGAACCCTTGACCCGAGGATTAAAAGTCTCACGCTCTACCAACTGAGCTAATAACTTGCATGTGTGTAAATATAACTTCTCAATAGCTTTTAAAAATTTCAAATTAACATGGGCTCTTATGGAGAGAAATCCGTTAATTAAATAGCTAATGGGTGGTTTCTGGAAAACAGGGAAGGAGTTATCGGATCAAGCTGAAATTTCGCGGATAAGCTCCTGGGCCGTAGGGGACCTTAACTTGTGAATTTCAGCCCGATCGGACAACGTTAAAAGGGGTGGGGGGGGTTGGAGGGTCGAAACTTTCGGGGGGTTAAGATTTTCCTACGAAACTTTCATGGGCACTTACTCGGAGAATTCCGCATCGAATGAGTCTTCGTACACCCAGATCCGATGTCGGATGTGACCTGTAGGCGTCTAGGAAAAAAAAGTAAATGAATTTTAAGTGGCTATGCGTGGTTTCTGGAAAACAGGGAAGGAGTTATCGGATCAAGCTGAAATTTCGCGGATAAGCTCCTGGGCCCTAGGGGACCTTAACTTGTGAATTTCAGCCCGATCGGACAACGTTAAAGGGGGGCTTGGGTTGACAGGTCGAAACTTTCGGCCAGATTTTCCCCATGAAGAAAAAGTTGGAGGGGGATGAAATTTTGCAGGTTTCTTAGTTGGAGCTCGGGCTACGAAATGCATCCCTCCCCATCCGTCTGCGACCACTGGAACCGAAGATCGCTTAACATTGTCGTGTGTCGCCTCTTTATAGAGGCACGAGTGTGCCTCCTTGAAAAGAATAGTAAACCTTTTCAGTGCAATACCTTTTCTTTTAAAATGGAAATAAATAATAGGTTTATTTAGTCAAGAATATAAGAACTGATCTGCAGATCCAAGAGTACAAGCCTCGACAAGCGCATAAGTGCAATTGTACAATTTAGCAGCTTCCCTTCAAGCCTATAAATACAAATTCTTTACGTTAAAATTAACAAATTTTAAAAATCTATGTACAATTTCATGACGCATTGAAAAAAATAAAGAATTATGGACATGAACCGTGATCTGCTTTTTGGCACAAACAATCCCTCCAAAAGATAAAAATGGCCATGAGAAAGAAGAGATAATTTACTCGAAAGATTGGCACAGCAGATTTTCCACTTCTTTTTTATGGAGTAAGCCAATGCCTACAGCAGGTGCAGGCAGCTCTTTCCGGCCAACAAAGTCTAACTTCTTGCCGACGAGATTCTCAAATCGAGGTGATACAAAGCTCCAGGCACCCATATTTCTAGGTTCTTCCTGATTCCAGATGAAATATTGAGCTTTAGGATACTTTTTTAATTCACCTTGCAGGTGAACTGTTGGGAATGGGCATAATTCTTCAACTCTAATTATAGCGATATCATCAATTCCGCGTTTTTCCCGCTGATCTGCAAGAGCATAATAGTGTTTTCCACAAACAAAAATTACTTTAGTGACTTTTTGTGGGCTTACAGTCTCGTCCCCTATGACTGGCTTGAAACTCGAACTGGAAGACATTTCTTGAAGAGTAGATGATGCAGAAGGTAGACGAAGTAGTGTTTTAGGGGAAGCAATGATCAAGGGTTTTCTGAAGCTTCTAAGCATCTGTCGCCTTAGTAAGTGAAAGTACTGAGCAGACGTCGTGGGATTGGCAATTTGAAGGTTTACATCATCCCCATCTACCTGAGTTTCACTTGAGTCAGTAAGCTGTAGGAAACGTTCAATACGACAAGACGAGTGTTCTGGTCCCGCACCGTCATATCCATGTGGCAAAAGGATGGTAATACCACTCTGCAATAGCCATTTCGCTTCACCAGATGATAAAAATGTGTCAATTATAATCTGTGCGCCATTAAAAAAGTCACCAAACTGAGCTTCCCATATCACTAAAATATCAGGACGTTCAATACTCATCCCATACTCAAAGCCCAGCACTGCCTCTTCCGATAAAATACTGTTAGCAATTTCAAGGTGACCTTTCTGATTAGGGAACAGTTCATTTAGAGGTATGTATATCTGGCCTGACGTTTGATCAACAAGCATTGCATGTCTGTGTGAAAAAGTACCTCTTCCAACGTCTTGGCCACTAATTCGGACGTCAAAACCTTGACAAAGCAAAGAACCGACAGCTAATGCCTCTGCTGTGGCCCAGTCAACAGAAAGGCCTTCCTCGACTTTCGAAAGCCTATTTTTTATGTGCGTTTTTAGCAAATGTGGATGAATATGAAAATCGTTTGGATACTGACAGCTTTTGGAACCAATATATTTTAGGAGTGGTACTTCAATTCCAGTATCCCACTGGGTTAAATTACGATTCGACTGATAAATTCCCTGCCACTGCTTTGAAAAGCAAGGTATTGGAGGGGAAAAATTTTCCATATTTTTGTAACTTTTGTTTAATTGTTTATTGTAGTCACTCACTATTTTATTTACTTCTTCCTTAGATATAATTCCTTGATCAATTAGCTGTTTTGCATATTTATCAGGAATTGTTTCACGGTTGTTGATGAGTTTGTACATTTCAGGATTTGTAAAAGTTGGATCGTCAAGTTCGTTATGTCCCCATCTTCTGTAACAGATTAAATCAATAAATATATCTTTTTTATATTCATGGTGGTAGTCAGCAGCAATAATTGCAGATTTTATGACAGCTTCTGGATCATCTCCATTAACATGCAGCACAGGTGCTTCTATCATCTTTGCTATGTCAGTTGCGTAACGAGATGAACGTGTTCTATCTCCTGGAGTGGTATAACCGATTTGGTTGTTAATAACTAAATGTATACTTCCTCCAACTGTGTAATGAGGTACTCGAGACAAAGCTAAGGTTTCTTGAATGATGCCTTGACCAGCAAGAGCTGCGTCTCCATGTACTTGTAAGCATAATACTTCTGACTCCCCTGTATTTGAATAGGAGCCGCTTTTTTTCGATTGTTGTTTAGAACGAGTCTTCCCTACAACGACAGGATTGATAGCTTCTAAATGAGAAGGATTAGGTATTAACGTAAAATGCACATTATTGTGACTTATTTGTATGTCAGTGGAGATAGAAAGATGAGATAGAACATCTCCAATAGTTTTGAAATTTTCAGGGAATTCAGAATGCCCTTTAATTTTTCTAAATACAAGCTCAGGTGGAAAATTCAGGATTCCAGTTAAGAAATTTAAACGTCCACGGTGAGGCATACCACAAACCACGTCTGTGACACCTTTTATGCTACACTGTTTAAATATTTCCATAAAAAAGGGCATCATACTTTCTGCGCCTTCACCACCATACCTTTTCACCGTGGGAAACTTATTACTTAAAAATTGGTCAAAAACTTGGCTTTTTAACATTTCTTCCAAAGCACCTCTTTGTTCGTCAGTGTTTAACATGTATTTATTTTTCAATAAAGAAAGCAAGAATCTTTTCTCATCATCTTCCACATAGCCAAACTCAAAACCAATATTACCACAAAAAACACTTGAAAGCTTTTCAGCAAATTGAAAGGCTGTCATTTCAGTCCCGTCTATGAAAAGAGTGTCAGAGCTGTTGATATGAAACTTTTCAGGATGTAGTTGTAAAGGCACAGGAACCGAAGAGGAGATTTCTTGGAGAGGATCAATCCTAGCGTAAATGTGCCCTTTCTGTACAAAAGCATCAACCAGACGAAAAACTCTATGATCAGATTCAGTTATAATAGCCTGGTTTTGTACTTCCATTACTCGCGCACCGTAAATAGGGGTTTTTGAATGGTAAAAGGATGTTGAACATATTAGATTTTTGGTTCGTTGACATAAAGCCAAAGATTTCTGCATTATACAATTGGGATGGCAGTGTCTAGCTTCTCAATTTATCGATTAATTCACCTAAAAAATATATGCAAGATTAGTAAATCAACGGCTTAGAGATAGTAAATCAGAAAAGATAACAAGGAGGTTTGGAACTGTACTATCATACTTGCACACATAAGTGGTTATGTGATTACCTGAAATCAGTCTAAAGAAACTTGAACAATTATCTGTAATTCATGTTTTACCAAACGTAAAAAAAAGTTTTGTCCTTACTTTTATTATTATTGTGTTGTAAACAATAAATAATCTACTCCACAGTTTGGCCCTCAACAAAATTAAAAAACAATTTTTTTTTCCAAATGAAAATAAAGTGATACTAAAACTTAAAAGGGTCAGAAAGTACCCCGTACATGAGGATGCACCTTCAATCCCCCTATTCATTCTAAATCATTGTAGTGCTATATTTAAGGCATTTATGAGTGCGATTTTGCTCGGGCAGTTGTTTTTAAAGAGTTGGGGACGAAAAGCGTAAAAAGTAGTAGCGTAAAAGGAAGGGGATTCAAAATGAACTTCTGTCTCCACAATCAGAGGGAAGCTTTTGCCCACCTAGCCCTCACACTGCAAGTTTTATGCTTTATTTATCCATTCATGTATTGATAAACGAAGGAGGGAAGTCAGAGGTTAAATCCGAAACCCTCTGAATATCCATTTAAGGCAACTCTCATAGGAAGTCTGAATGAATTGGCTTAAAAGAGCTTCTTTGGTTTTAAGTGCCCCTCCCGTTTCCCATAAGAAAATCCATCAGCCAACACTCTAATATATAATGTGTAAATGCGTCATTTACTATAGCTATTACTTTGTTCTATAAACGGACTATAACAAGGGTTCACTTTCATCAGCTGTGTTTAAGTTTAGGCATGACTAGTATACTGTACCTCAGCATTGCTTCTTATACTGGGAGGCTAAATAAATACCCTTATAATAGTTCGGAGCATAAATTGACCCTGTTCACACAAAAATTACTGCCTTACGAGCCAAAATACTAGAATGTGACAGTTTCCCATAGTGGGATCTCTTTGGTTACCCTTAAAACGGCGGTAGATGTTTAAATATCCATTTGAATGAATCCTCTTGCAATAATCAAGGAATACGGATTATAGATGTTCCTTCTCTGAAAAATAAGAAATTTCTAATCTTATCGATAGATGCTTTGGGGTCTACATATTCTCATATGTGTCCAATTTTATTGCATCGTTTCCATCAAGTTCGCACTCCTTTTTAGAAAATTGTAGTTCTTAGTTCTAAAGTTATGCATACATTTATGTGCTTATAGATTTCAATCAGTAACTTTAAAATCAATATGTTTTGCAAATTTAGAATCAGCACAAATAATATACGTAGTTTCCGTCTTTTCTGAGTTTCGGATTTTGTTGACAATGGTCGATATTCACTTATAGTTTGCTACTATGAACTTTTTGCCGCTCTCTTTTTCATTATAGAAGCTACTGCTCTTTCCTTCAATCCGCATTTTTACATATACGTTTTATATTCGCACAACTCTGCTTCAAGAATGAAACTCATCCCTGAAAAATTACACCCCTCCAAATAATTATTTGGACAGGAGAGGGTCTGAGATAATAAAAATAAATAGTAGGATGATCATTTCAATTTCGATGAGAGCGAAATTCCTGGTAGTACTTACCCCCCCCCCTCTCACTCTCCTTGAAATTTTTCTGATGGCGCTCACGATGCTCCGCCCTCACCTCACCACGGTTTGAACCGTTAAGCTCAAGAACTTAGTCTCTTATATTACACACAAAATAGTTTGTGCGACACGAGGGGGAATCTATCACCCCACAGCACCCGTATTACCGACTTAATTATGAATATTCCCAAAAATGAAGGGGGATTAGGAGAATAATTTCAACACCCACCCCAAATACTCCTTAAAAATAGGAGCATAAAAACGCACTTGGTGACATTTTAAATACCCCCCCAAACACACACACACACGCGCGCGCGCAAACCTGCCACTCCTCCATAATAACTGATGCGCAATTATACATCAATGTACAGTTTTATCGTTGCTTGAATGAAACAACTTAGTTAATGAAGCCTTAAAATAAATGTTTATATCAACCGTTTTTTCGATTTTCGATTTTTGAAGCATTATGTTTAGTTTGCTTAAGCAATATTTGGAAATAGCAAATCAATAACTATTTATCAATCGATTCTCAATACAATTGAAACAAGGAAGATGTAGAAGGAAGAAAACATTTATGAAAATTTATTGCATTTTAAGCTAATCGAACAGAATTAATAGTTTCAAATTCTTCAGAAATAAGAATTCCTGGAAGTTTGAGCAGCATTTATTATTTCAATGTTATTATTGGAAAAAGCTGTTCAAAATAGATTTGTTTTTTCTTGTTAAAGTCCAAGCTAAACTCTAGCCTATTTGGGAGGCAGTTGCCCCACACATATTTATGGTAGTTTTGGACGTTTTAAAATTGATACTTCGTTTAATTTTTGTCCATTTCAGGTTTCACTTATTTATTCATAGGGATTTCTAGTTGTTTTAAGTCTAACTTAATTAAGGTCTCGTGTATTCATTTAGAGAAATGTCTACTTGTTTGAAGTTTGACTTAATATATACCTCTGTTTCTGCTTATTTTGGCTATTCAGATTACTTTACTTTTTTTTAGAAAACATTTATTGTGTGATTTTCTTTTAATTAGTAATAAGGAAAGCAACCACTGTAGCCTCATAATTTGTTGTTTTTTTATTATTATTCTGTATTTATTGAGTTTAGCTACATCTTAGACGTTGGTGATCAGTACATTGATAAGTGGGCATGGATGAAACTGTATATTATATTGGACTGTGGAGGAATGTTTCTAGCATATTTTTTTTCCTTTACAAGTTAAAAAGCTTCTTTATTCGACTAGTGAAGTTAAGATAGGATCTTTATTCATTTCATTTTAGTGGAATTATTTACTTTTCACGTATCCAATCAAACTTTAAAATTGTGTAGCAAATGCATAAAAATTTGCACGGCATCGACCAGGACCATACCTGTTATACCTGTCGACCATATCAGGTCTGCAATTTTGGGGAGGGGTGGGGGAAAAGTCTTAAATGTACCTGAGGGCAAGGGAACAGGGTACAAAGGTCTCAATCCACTGCAGACACATGTTTCAAATTAATAATAATCGGAATGTGCATTTCTTTAATATTAATAAACCAGCTATAAAATACAGATACAGTAAGAAAAAAAATGGGTACACCCACCTACACAGAATTCCACTACTGCTCCTTCAAAGTAGCTGATGCGCAATTATACAGCAATGTATATAGTTTTATCAACCCTCAAATGAATTAAATTATCAAGGGTAGAGTGGGATAGGGCAAAAGATCACGATTCCCTACATACACCCATAGCTCCAATAAATGATAAAATGTAAATTTCGTAATATTAATGAACTAGCTATAGAATACACATAAAAAAAACTTTGACTGAATTCTACCATTTGAAAAAAAATACAGCATAACCCATGAACAGTAGCGCCTGTTATTTGAAAACTTAGATGACTGGTGATTTTTCAGACAAGTCTCACCATCCTCTGGAAGTCGATAGATATAGCAGTTTATGTTATATTTCAAACTTTCTCTCACTCTTTCTTCCTTCAATCTAGAATAATAAAAAACTAGAGCTACGTTGCCTGGGCAACGTGAAGTGTTGCGGCAACCTTTGTCCGGCTTTGCCGATTAAAGTGTTGCGAGAGCAACACTTTGGTTTTGTTTCTTCGCTATCGGTTAAATGCTGAAGTTGTCAAAACTATCAAAGCTTTCAAAACGGCATATTCAAAGAAGAACACAATCAGTAATCACATGATCAAATTCTTCAGCGTTGAAAAAAACAACAGCAAAAGAATATCGGAAAAAGGGACTAAATTGAGTTTGCAGCCAGTTGAACTTTATCCTTTTCAATCGTAGACATCGTGACGGATGGAAACTTGGAACATTATCTTATATAATCTAGTTGGTATTATAAAGCTATCCGTAACTTTTCAGGATCAAATACCATAGATGTGCACCAATTTGCACAAATTTGTAGCCCCTCATGAACCTCCTCTAGCAACCCATTCTTGCTTACAAATCCCTCTTCCGTGAGAGACAAAGAATAACACAATCAGTAATCAGATGATCAAAGGCTATTCCTCAGGGTTGAAAAAAAAAAAATATTGGAAGAAGGGACTAAATTGACTTTGCAGCCAGTTGAACTTTATCCTTTGCACACCATAGGCTCTGGCTCGAGGACAAGCAAAAACCATCCTTTTTGGCCCCAGGCAAGAGTCGTACGGAGCTTTCCAAAATATAATGTCATATTCATCAATCCGGCCCGAGGTCCACACTAACAGCCGATTATTACTTATCAGGCCCCTAAATGTCACTTTACAGCCGGTTGAACTTTATCCTTTTCAATCGTAGACATCGTGACGGATGGAAACTTGGAACATTATCTTATGTAATCTAGTTGGTATTATAAAGCTATCTGTAACTTTTCAGGATCAAAATACCATCAGGGACCCATAAATTTCCTGTAATGACTCGCCATCCAGGATCGCTTATTATTGGATGGCGAGTCATTACAGGAAATTTATGGGTCCCTGATTCCATAGATGTGTACCAATTTGCACAAATTTGTAGCCCCTCGTGAGCCTCCTCTAGCAACCGATTCTTACTTACAAGTCCCTCTCCCGGGATATACATCCAAGTTCACCGGAAACAAATAATGGGTACACCAACTAGCAAAAGTTCCAAACCCCTTGTCGCTGAAGTCATTGTAGCCTAACAGCCGATTATTACTTACAACTCCCCTACATGTCTTACAATCGGGAACCAAGTTGTTCTTACCATCAATTACACCAGAAACAGATAATAGGTACACCAATCAGCAAAAGTTGCAAACCCCTCATTGCCAAAGATGATTTTAAGCTAATAATCGGTTGTTGCTTGGAAGTCCCCTACATATCTCACAATTGGTATCGGCCTATTTTTGGTTCAAGTGTGTACCTTACCACTGAAGTTGTCAACCCCTTGAAACTTTCAAACTGGTGTATGTCATGAAGGAATTTTTGTAACAAAAAATGGATGACATATACTTTGATCAGCTCATCAAGGTCTATCGATTGTCATTGAAAAAAAAATTCTATCTGTCTTAGTTCAAAAGTTGACTTTTTTGCCGGAGGCCAACTTTCTAACACCACCACTTAGAAAGGAGCAAAGGATAAGCTCTAATTTCTTTAGCAATGAGAGAACTTTTAAAGTTTAAGAGGTATATCTGATACCATTTCTCTATTGCAATCCCAAGTAGAAAAAAAAGAATGGTAAAGTCAGCTGAAATCACGAACAGAAATGGCTAGAAACAATAGATGGCAGCACTTTCGGACCCGTGGGAAAATCGCACTTTTTTGTTTCTGTAAATTTTTCTATTTATCACTCAAAGAAGATATATTGGCTGTGGGGCCGGGGAACTACCGCATATATTTAACACTTATAGATTTTAGTCCATCTTCAATTTGAAATTGGTGCCTGCCTGCTTGCCTGCTAGAACGGAGCTTTCCACTCGAAAGCAGAAACATGGTTTGATGAAACGAAAGCTTGGCTGCACAACTTCAGATACTCCTCTCTGACATAGGCTATATAACTCCACTTCACTTCGCACACCATAGGCTCTGGCTCGAGGACAAGCAAAAACCATCCTTTTTGGCCCCAGGCAAGAGTTCTACGGAGCTTTCCAAAATGTAATGTCATATTCATCAATCCGGCCTGAGGTCCACACTTTCCGTAAAAACCGCACAGGTTAGACCCTTACCAGTTTCCAGGAATAAGCTGAGATCGGCGGCATAGGAAAAAAAAACAAAAAAAAACGGGACAAAACCAAAGTGTTGCTCTCGCAACACAAATAAGGATATGGACCCTTAGTTCAAACCAAGATGTATGAAGTACATTTGGCCACATCAGTGGAATTCATAATTGAATGAATGCCTATGAATTCATAATTCATAGGCTTCGTAAACTATTCAATTTCACCATGCCCCCTAAAAATAATTCATATGAACCCCAAAATAAATAGATTCATATAGACAATCTATTTGTCAATGGCATTCAAATGAGTTCCTGTTACTTACTTTACTTGTACCTGTGGCGAGAGTCAGGCTTTTCCACCTTCCCGGCGTCAAGGAACTTGCAGACCTGTTTATATCAAGTAATGAGGTCTGCTGCCAGCTGCTTTGAAAGCGGGAGCCATTAGGTTGTCCATCTGTGACTGAACATTCTGAACCCCCATTAAGTTCTTAGTTGTACTTGTAGCAGGACTCAAGCATCTCAGCTCTCCCTGGCGTCCAGTGGCATCGCCATTATAGTAAGCCAAGAGTCTCGGTCTTTCGTGAGTGGCTCAGTCAATTCAAGCCAGGACGTTTTCCATCTTTGTCCATACTTCTTGAAGCAACCGATTAGGTCTAGGTCAGCCTTGACGCAGGCGAGCCACATTTTTCTTCTGTCCCCCATGTCGCATTTTCCATCCCGGAAGATGAGTACATCTGAAGGCTCTATTGACGAAGGTGTGGTGTGGGCGGCGAAGTGTATGGCCAAATCATCGAAATCTTTTTTAATTATAGGAGCTAAATCAAACCACTTATGGCAGATTTTGCGGAGTTCGTCATTGCTGGCTCGATCACGTAGTTTAATGCCAATGATTCTCCTTGGACATGAATGATCAAATATGTTGAGGGCTTCAATGTCGGATTCTTTCAGAGCCCACGTCTCATAGCCGTACAGTAAGACAGACTAAACAAGGGCCTGATATGTCCTTATTCTTGTTTTCAAACAAACATTTTTCTGGTTCCATAGAGAGTGATTTAGCAGGGTGAAGAACTCAGTTGCTGAAGCGATTCGCGAGTGAATTTCTGATGTACATCCTCCTTTTGGGTCTAGCAGAGATCCTAGGTACTTGAATTCAGGAATATCGTCTATGGGCAACTATTCTAGAACGATTGGGGGGTTTTGAGATGATATAACGGGCACCATGACTTTTGTCTTCGAGGAGCTTATCTTCAGGCCGACCAGGGAGGATTCTTCAGCCACCTTAGATAGCATGGATTGTGCTTCTGAATTAGATTCAGCTAGTGAGCAAATACTGTAAGCGTAGTCCAGATCAGTGATGACAAAATTGGGACTTAATTCAACGTCTGAAAAGGTTGCAATTCCTCTCGTCATAATCCAGTTGATTTCGAAATTAAATAAGACAAGAGACAATATACATCCCAGTCGGACATCAAACTCAATTCGAAACATCAAGGAGAGCTCCCCGCCGATCTGAGTTTAGGCTCGCGTATGCTGGCAGTATCCTTGGATAAGTCTGACTATCTTGCCTGGTACTCCATCCTCTGTCATGGCCATCCAGATTCCATTCCATAAAAAAGAATCAAAGCTGTAATAAAATCTAGGAATAGAGAAACTGTCAGTTTCTGGTGTTTTGCCCAGTGTATGTTCAAGGGTTTGTCTTATGACGAATAGTTGGTCGATTGTTCCCATACCAGGGCGAAATTCCGCTTAGTTGGGCCTTGTCTTCACGTCTCGCTGGATACGAAAACGATTACGTAGCACAATGGAAAATATTTTGGCAGCAGTACAGATCAGAGAGATCCCGCAATAATTGCTGCACTTTGTCTTTAGCCCTTTTTTGAAGACCGGAAGGATAATAGAGTCTCTCCAATCCTGTGAGACCATCTCTTCTTCCCATATACGAAATGTTAACTTATTCAGCCTGCTGAAAAGTGCTGTCCCTCCATACTTGTGAAGTTCGGCCGGAATAGCATCAGGACCAGGGGCTTTATTGCTTTTCAGACAACTGATTACTTGTCGGACTTCATTTAACATGGGGGGAGCCACCTTCACGTCTTTGTAAATAATGCTGGATGAATTTGGTTCCTGCAGGTCATCAGGGCTGCAACTTAGATTTTGGTGACACTGATTATGATCCATTGCTTTGGAGAGTTGGTGCTGCTTATGTAGTTTGTCGAAGTCCTCCTTCCAGCGATTAATTATTTCGGGATTATTTGAGAGTAACTTGCCGTTTTCATCTTCGACAGACGTACTAGTAGGCTTATGTGATTTAATCCTCATTTTTTAAGAGTTGATGCATCTTCCTGGTGTCATATCTAGAAGCCGCGGCTACCAGGTCTACAGCTATTTCTTCCCAGTACTGGTCCCTATCATTCTAAGCTGACTGGTGGCCTTCTCTTTTCAGGCACTTGAACAACACTGATTTTCTGTCTGATATTTTTTGCTTGTGCTTGGACAGTTGAACTGTGCGTGTTGACATCCATTTTTGGATAGTCTTTTACATTATCCTATCGTAGCTTCCGTAGCCTTGTGGATTGTATTGCATATGGTCAGCCACTTTCCATCCAAACTTTAGGTTTGCTCGTCGGTCACTTGCACTTTGTCAAAGTGAATAAACATCTCTAAGCGAAATGCCCGAAGCGATTGGTTTCAAATCTTTCCAGAGGTACCCTCTTGGGGCATGCTGCTAGTTGCAATTTTAGATCTAACTTGACTAGATTTTCTACCCCATGTTTCGAGCCAGTATCTGCTCCAATGTACGATCTACTAATCGTACCCATTGATTTCCGACGGCGGGACATGAGGATGCAATCAATCTGGCTTTTCGCTCTACCATCTGGCGTTAAAGTCGCCTCCAATAAAAATGAGGTCTAGTTTCAGGACCTTCTTAAGTATAAAAGTTAGAAGCTGTTAAAAAAAGATCTGCTTCGCTCCCTGGTAAGCCTCTGGTTGGAACATAAACTATAATAACTTATATGTTGAATAGGTGGCCTTTGAATAATACGATGCCCACTCCACCATCTAAGGTCCATCAAGGGATCCGGAGTTGAGAAAGCAAAAAGAAGACTCGTCCTCAGGAATTATAATCGCTAAGCCTTTCAAAATGCTGTTGATTCGAGTTTCTGAAGTGCACATGATGTCTATGATGTAACGTAATAATTCCCCAGCAATAAACAATGGGGAACCAGTTTTTTTGCTGTCCTCCTTGTCGTCTCTTCTATGAGCTGAAGGTCTCAGCTAGAAGTATTCGGCAAGGAAATTACTCTGGTGGCCTGTGTAAGACATGGCCCAACCATCTCAGTCGATGCTTCTTGATCATCATGGTAATACCTCTCTTGATACCACACATTCGTCGTATATTGACGTCTGACATGCAACCGCTAAGGTGTGTCCTAAGGATACTACGCTGACAGGTATGCTCAAACACATTCAGTGCATTTTCATGAACTCACTTCATTGACCAAGTTTCGCATCTGTAAAGAAGTATTGTTCGAACCAAAGCCAGATAAACTCAAACTTTAGCGTTTACACCAATTTCACACTGGTTTTCTGAGGGAAGCCAAGATCGTCTGTACTTTCTGCAATCGCTGTTGGAATATCAGCGTTTGAAGATATATCAGTACAAAGCGGGGAGCCAAGTTATGTGAAACTGTTGACCTTATCCAACTATACTTGATTTACAGTTAGCAAAAGAGAATCCGTGTGATTTATTGCCATAAAATGGTCCGTCCTATACTAACTTTCAGGCCAAAGCGATCTGCCCATATAACCACATCATTGAGCACAGTTTGAGCTTTCTCTGGGTCTCAGAGTATTCTGACATTATTCTGACATTATTAGTCTAATCAAGGTCTTCAATTTGAAAGCTCTTTCCAATCTGAACTCCTGGATGACAAAAATTCAGAGTTGGGGACAGGACGCAGCCATATTTGACTACAAACTAAACCGGACGCCTTGTAGCATTCTTTAAGTAGCTCCAAATTTCAGGGGCATTCCATCAATATATAAAATTAAGTTTTTGGTGAGCGATCGTGTCAGCAGCAACGAAGCGGGAACGAAGTCCAGAAATATCAGAATCAGGGCAAATTATACCTGTTGTTGTTATTGTATGGAGTTTCACGCGTATGATCATTAGGTCATTTGCGTTCATATCACTCGATTATTCTGTGCCTTCTGTAATCAGTAGCTTACTTGGGTGTCACTTCAGTCAATATTCACTGAACTAGGTCATGTATCACTTATTGTGCTATTGGCAGGGGATTATTCCCCTGCAACAAATGCCTGCGTTGAAAACGGGAGTCAGAGTAATCCAGCAGCAATTTATCATACAGCAATGAAAACACATATACAACACAATTAAGTTAAATAATGCAAATTTACATAATTCTTGTCACATGTATCCAAATATAAAGTCTAAGCAGATAAGGTATTGATAACAAAAACAAATAATATAGTAAATGTAATGACTCTAAAATGAACTATTATAGGGATAGAAAAAAAAATCTTACAGGGAATGAACCAAACCAGTAGTCTTAACAAACCTACCTAAAACGTTTATGCTTAGTCGTCTAGCCCAAGAAGGAGAAGTGAGATGTCCCAGAACATAATACATTGTGAATGCCTTAAATGCCTCCCACAGCAATTCCTTAGTATTTCCATCTTTTTTTCATTATTTTCTACAGTTCAAGATGATGGGATGTGTGTCTTCATTCACTCCACTTGTGCTGCAGTTCAGGAATGGGGCAATTTTCCAATGGAATAGCGTTAACTTCAGTTGTGACAAGTCGAAAGTATGCAAGATGTGAGGTACATTTCTTTTGATGGCTGCTTATAATCATAGAGATCCAGGAGCTGGGTATGGAAAAAATGGAGCCAAGCCTCTTCTTCCTCCAAAATTTTTGAACTCGTTGAGGACAAGAATTCAGGACCAGTAATATGGATCTGAATGATCCGACCAAGTTGGGAGGCTTGTTTTGCAGCCTGATCTGCCAATTCATTTTCTGTTATAAAACAATGTGCTGGAATCAAGACCCATTCAATACCCTTAGTGTATTGGGTATTTTTCTGAAATTCGATTTTCATGTTTCTGATTTTTTGGAAATAGTAATTTTTGTTCAGACTCGACTAAACAGAAACGTCCAATTACAAGAAGAAAGTTTTGATCACCCCAAAGCCCCTTAAAAATGATGCTCTTTTACCCAACGAAAGAAAAAGAGAGAGATGAAGATTTATTCAAATTTTTCTCGATTTCTGGTGATAGTATTATAGAAACGGAGTACTTTTGATGATCTTTTGGTTTTCAAACCTGATGACAGGTAACTGTATAAACCCATTTTTTGATCAATCTTCCAACTCCTTCCTTTCCCTTCTCCCCCCTTAATTTGAAAAATACGCAAAAATGGATATGACTACTTAATCCTTCGGTATATTTTAGAGGTATATATTATTGACTAGCAGTTTATGCATTCTTGGTAAAATCAAAAGCAGGCTAAAGGTGCATTCTAACTTTTTCCTAGTGGATGCAAGTTAATGGTTTTTTGGTTCAGATTAAAAATGATTCTGGAGAGTCTGCAAAATACAATCCATAAGAAATCATGGTTCCAGCAGCAGCCTAGTAAAGAGCAAACCAAAAGCTACAAAAGCCAAAAAAGTGATGCGCCCCTTAAAAGTGAAGCTAAACTGAAACAAAAACAACATCGAAATCGCCAACATCAAAATACTTTGCTTGAAGTTTACAGTCCCAGTCTTAAACAACAAGGTATTTTTTTTATTTTTTTGCGCCTCAGAATCCAATTATGTATATGTCTTTCTAGACTGAACGAGCAGGGCAATCAACGATGTGAAAGATTAGACTAAACTAATTCTATTCAGTCACCTGAATGTCAAATGGACAATAATATATGTAAAAAACTTAGCATATTGAGTGATTTTGAATGATATCCAGCTCTTTGAATTTCCAGTCTTCTTCTTCGAAGTCAAACATTAGATAAGCAAGATCGGCATCATCTTCTATTGATTCAAGCTGTTGATTGGGGCAACCTTGATATAGAGCAAACTGTTCCAGTTTTTAGCTTGTGATAGATAAGATTTGGTCATTTGTAAAGTAATTTAATCTTGAATTTAGCAAGCACAACCCACAAAAAGACCTTTAAGACCAAACATACAGATGTGTATTCTTTATGTTCTAGATAGGAGGAAATGCTGAGAGTGCTTACTTACTTCATTTAATTTCAGCAGGAACCAGAAGAAGAATTGTCCTGCCTGGTACCAATAGACCTTGGGATCACTTCCAATGACCACTTCTATCAGTTGGTTGTAGCTCCCCCAGATATGTTAAGCCAGTCTCTGTCCCATCTCCTATCATCCCTCTGGAAGCATTCCCATGGTTCAAGGTCCTCTTTGGAATTTTGCCATGATTTTTCTTCTGTCTTCCCTAATGTTGTCTCCATGATAAGGTGGTTTGCAAATGAGGATCTCGACGAATCGTACCTTTGGGGTGATGCAAGGTGTGAACACAAGTTTTGTGGTGACATCTTTTGATGACCAGGGATAGTTCTTCAGACTAGACACAGCAACATCTTGCTTTGCTACTGGGAACTCAAGACCATACATGAGAATACATAGCAAAGAAAAGCCAGAATAGCGAAGGCAGTACTGATAGAATGTCTCCAGAGCTCTAGCCCTTTTAGTCTTGAGCAGACATACAGTAGTACAGCTTGCATGGATGCCACGTAGACTCTGAATTCTGGTTTGTTGTCAAGATCCCATGTCTGGCCCATAGCACCTTTTTCAGACCGGCAGACTCCTCGAGCCCTAGATATCCAGGTAGAAGTATATTTTTCCCTCAGTCATCTGATGGAGAGAACACTTACCCCCCCCCCCCTCCTATTCAAACATTAAATCGGCCTTGTGTTCACTAATCCGTTTCAGTAGCATATCATTCGAAAGCTCTTAACAATTATATTCTGAGTATTATTAATTGATGGGAAGGGGGGTCTCTTGGACAAACTGACTTCTTAAAGTTTGTGTTTACAAGGAACATGATTTGGAAGGTAAGGCAGATTTTAGATCCAATAAACCCAGACAGTCAGCAAAATCTACCACATGACACAACAACCAAGAATTCAGGTCCTTTTTTACCTTCTTCATTAAACGAGGGGGTAGTGAGGGTGGCCTTAAAAAATTAGCTTCATATAGGTATACTTTAGGTTTAATCAGAAATTAGGCCGCGGGACCAGAGACATACCCTGACAACTGAGAGCTTTGAACCGAAATTTCGTCCTTTGAAAGTGAAGTAAAAAAAAATGCAAATACAAATTTTAGCCTCATCTCCTTCCTCCTCAGAAACATTCAGAAGTTCTTAATGTGCAAACATTGAGTGCTGATACTGCTACAACACCTCCCTACTGCACTAACCCGCCAGAGGCCAACACAACACGCCCCTCCTCCATCCAAATCTGTTCAAATCCTCCAAACTTTACGATATTCCTATGAGGCCCCAAATTACTTTAAACCCTTTCATGTGACCTCTTCCCAAGCCGTTTAGGGATGAACACCTTTTAATTTGGCCTTAAATTGATGGCCAAACACCAAAGCGTTTTGAGTCTTTTTTGTTAAATAGAATAATGATATAATAATAAGCCTAGTACAATTTTATATTAAATAATGATATAACCATCATTATTGAATAATATATGTAAATTCAAATTCTACTCTTACAGAAAAAAAAACCTACAAAACTGGTAACATGCCAGCATTTACTTTTTGTACCAAGATCATGCTCCTCCTCTGTTGGTGTCAGCTCTGGATGACTCCTGGGTCTGTGGTTGAGTGATGAGCACTGGTACTTGCAGTGGTTTGCCAAGTGAGAGGAACAATGCATTTTTTTTTTCTAGCAACAACTTTCATGACAAGTGTGTCAGGCTATTCAGCTGTTCCTGCAAGGAGGCTCTTTCTTTTGCAGTATTAGCTCTAATTTTAGAGTTGTCAGCATAAAAGTTTATTTTATTCTTTTGTGCAATCAGGGGCACTGCTAATATAAATATTGGACAAAAAAGACAATGTATCAATTGAAAAGAAAAAAACTCTGGGTTCAACAAGACTTTTTTGTTGACAAAGATTCAACAAATTTACATTTTTTAAATGACAAAGAGGGGCTACATCAAGAGCTGCTGTTCAACTAGGAGGGCACTGGATCCTCAACCAGGAAGTAAGGAGAAGCCAGACAAGAATATTACTCCTATAGAAGTGATCAAAGAGCACAACAAGGATGGAAATTTTTAACTTACTCCAAGCTGCAACTAACAATAAGATATAAGTGAAGAAAAATGACAAATAATGATACTTCTCATTTGTGCATGGTTATGGGCGCCAATCTTTTTGGTGTTTTTATTAAAAAGACCCTTGCCCCCCCCCCCCCTAAATTTTAGTGAATTGATGTTCCTGTGCACTGTCCTGTTTTTAAAGTATGCTTTGAAACTATAGTTCACAACTGCTCAAGCTTATGAAAAGCAATTTTTAAGACTCTGAAAGTTAACATACAATGAAATTCCACTAGTCAATTGAGGGTTTTTCTTTTACTGTCATATGTGTATTTTGGTAAGATATTTCTAGTCTTCTTTTGCACATAATTTCTAATCCTATTACTAGCATTTGTACATTTTTTTTATTTGGAAGAAATAAAAACAAATTGCACCAATTTCAAAAGCTTTATGTTTAATAGAGAGTAGAAGGGGTTTGTACAAGAATTATCTGAGTGATAGATCGTATAAAAACAAAAGGAATGTAAAGAAAGTGGAGAAAGCATTAAAATATGAAATAAGGAGTTGTGAAGTGGAGGCCTTGGATAAAATTGCTGAGGATCTGGAAGATGCAGCTAGACGGCATAATAGTAACATATTATAATAGTAACATATTATACTGGCATGTTAATAAATTGAAAGGCAGTAGTCAATCTGAACTAGTCCCAGTTAAAGATAGGAATGGGGCAACAATTAGTGATAAGGAAAAAGTTAAAGAAAGATGGGTGGAACATTTTGAGACTGTGCCGAGACTACTGTCTACCAGCATGTGTTCCCTGGGAAGACCCTCCAACAAGGTTGACTTTAGTTTGGCATTGTGTAGTGACATGCATGAGAGGAGAATTTTAGCATAAGTGGGAGACAGTAACAACGGCAATGAAAGGGGTAAAATTAACCTTGACTTGAGGCCCACTTAATTGGACAATCTGTCTTGGCTTTTTCTACAATTGGCCATGACTTGACTTTTCCCACAACTATTCCATTTTCAATTCAAAAATCAACGGACTCGGTCGAGGCCTTTGGTTGCAGTTGCAGGAAAAGATATAGATGAAATAGAAAAAGTTTGTGATACCTTGGATGTGAAAGAAGATTTGTTTTTTGAGGAATAATTAGGAACAGTGCTAAAAGGATTAAAAAATAATAAGGCTCCAGGTGCTGATAGTGTGATAAATGAGTTTCTTAATAATTGTGGCTCTGAGGTTAGAAATAAGCTACTAAAGATTATGAATATGATTTTTGAAAAAGAGGAAGTACCAAATGATTTTAGGAAAACCTTAATTAAACCACTGTACAAGAAAGGTGACAAGAGTGAGTGTCGTAATTATCAAGGCATTAGTCTGGTCTCTGTAGGTAGCAAATTACTTAGCAATATGATACTTTTTACACTGAGAGATGATGTAGACAAAGTTTTAAGGGAAGAACAGTGCAGTTTTAGAAAAGGTAGAGAATGTGTCAACCAAGTTTTCACTCTTAGTTTAATAATTGAGAAGCCCCTTCATTGTCAAACACCTTTGGTCCTCAGTTTTATCAATTATGAGCAAGCTTTCGATTCTGTTGAGAGAGGAGTGTTAGCAAAGGTCTTATCATTATATGGTATACCAGAAAAATGCATTAAAGTGATTTATGCTATCTACAAGAATAATAGCCTACTGCTGCAGTTAAGGTAGGAAATGAGGTTAGCAACTGGTTTTGTATTAAATGAGGAGTTAAGTAGGATTGTGTTCTATCCCCCTTTATATGGATCATTTTGATGGACTTCATCTTAAGGAGCACAGGAAAGGCAATTGGAGACCACAAAATCAAATGGGGATGAAAAACACTCCTGGACTTAGATTACACTGACAATTAAAGCATATTAGATGAAAGTGTGAACAAAATGAATGAATTTTTAGAGGTTTTGCAAATTCAGGGTGCTAGAATAGGCTTGAAAATTAATGTTAAGAAGACCAAGTCACTAAGGCTAGAAATAAGTGAAGATGAAAAGGTGACGTTGGGTAACGAAAAGATTGATCAGGTTGGCAGCTTTGCTTACCTTTTTTTTTTCCAAAAAAAAAAAGTTTGGAAGAATAGGATGATAAGTCTACAAACCAAGATTAGAATATTTGAAGCTACAGTGATGACAGTGGTCAAATATGGCTGTGAAGCATGGGCACTCCAAAAAGCAGACAAAATTTACTAAGTGTTTTCCAGAGAAATTGCTTACAGATTGTTCTGGGTACCCAGCTGACTGACCATATTTCAAACAGTAGGTTGTACAAAAAGTGTGGTTCAATCCCACTTTCTAGGGCTATAATGAAAGAAAGATTGAGATGGCTAGGCCACATTCTGTGGATGAAGGATGACAGATTGCCAAAGATTGTTCTTTTTGACCAACTGTCTGGGGTTACATGGAAAGCAAGTCATCCTTATCTGGGTTGGGAGGATATCATAATTAAAGATTTAGAGGAAATGGGAACTTCTTGGGAGGGTGTAAAGAGGTAGGCCTCAAATAGATTAGGTTGGAGGAGGAGCGTGCATAGCTGTGTTGGCCTCAGGCGGCTTGGTGCTGCAGTGAGTTATTAGTAGTAGTAGTAGTAGCTACTATTTTATGTGGTGTTCCCTAGGGGACCATTCTTGGGCAGAGTTTCTTCAACTTATATATGAATGATGCATCAAATCTTTTCTTGAACCTCCTCGCTCTGAATGCTGACAATTCAAAACTTGTTGGTAAAGTAACCACTCCTTCTGACCTGCAATATATGCAAAAGGACTTGACATTCTTGGGACTTGGGCTGATACATGGCTCCTCTATTTCGATGCTGATAATGTCATGTAATCCACTTTGGCAACCATAATCGACAACAGAAGTACCACCTCCAAGTTAACCCCCTTTTTGCAGTCTCTGAAGAAAGAGACCTTGGAGTCATTGTTGATTGTCAACTTAAGTTTAGCACCCATGCAAAATCTGTATCATTGTCTACCCTCCATCTCTGGGAATAATCAAAAGAACTATCTCTAGCACACGCCCAAGTGTGTTTATGAAGCTCCATAAGGCACTAGTTTCCCTGCGCCTAGAGACTGGAATGTCCCTGGCATCATATTATTTCAAGAAGGACAAAGAAATGATAGAAAGAGCACAATAAAGAGCTACCAAAATGGTTGAAGGCCTCAAATAAATGCCATACAAAGAGCATTTACATCACTCGAACTCAAAGAAATATAGCAACATGACTATGGCCCACAAAATTATTCCCAAAAATGTTCTTCTTGGCCTCCTCCCTGGCAAGACTTCTTGTGCAACTTGGAAGCTGTTAAGTCCTCAAGTCATTTCAGAGCATTACATTGATGGAAAATCCTTAGATTTGCTTCAAGCTGCAATTTAAGGTAATTTAAACTTAAGAAAGAGAGAAGTAAAATAAAGCCAAGACTTCTATTGTCAATTGAGTTAGTGTCTGTACATTCAGTGTAGAGGCTCTTCTTTTCTAAAACATTTCACTTTGTTCATACAAATGACCCCAACCATGGTTATTAATCCTCACCCCCACCAAAGAAAAAATTACTGATGACATCCATGATAATGCTACTAAAACTGTGCATATTCTAGCTCCAACTAAATCTATGTCCTTTAATTTTGAATCTAAATTTTTTTTAAGTTATCTATTTTGACCTCTTCTTGCCCTGTTCAGAGACAATATGCTTTTGAATTTTCCATCAAATCGCCCATCAAAAAGCAAAATCTTTCACAGAATATTGTCTCATCCATGGAATGAAGCTGAGCCATCTTAGCCTTCCTTTCAATATAGCCCAAAAACGGTGTGATTGAGTTATGTCTTTTACACAGTTTATTGTTTGAGAAAGTCAAATGAGAGCCTGAGAATATCCTTAGATAATTCCTCTCAAAAACATTTAACTGATCTTCTATAGCTTTCCAAAGTGCCTATATTTCAGGACCCTACTGGACCATTGGTACCACTATTATGGCTTCCAATATTCCAATCATAGTTTACAGACTCATCTTTCTATTTCCCCATGATAGTTTTCCCTCCTTGGGACTTCTGATAATCAGTAACCCAAGGGTCACATTTGATAAGGTACCCTAATATTGCTCAGTATCTATAAAGAGCCGCTTGTCTAGTATTCAAATAGGTAATTGTTAGGATTGGAATACTACTTGAAAAAAGAGCTTCAAAATTCTGAAAACTACTTTAAAACAATAATTAATACTTAATTTATTCCTCAAAGTGCTCAGATTCACTTCATCTCCCCTACCCATGTATGAATAAAGAGGCAGCATAGACTACTTTACATGTTGTTGTTGTTATGCCTAAAGGCTGTATCTGAATTTTTTTTTAACCTTCTGAAATAATTGCTAAAAAGGTTCTGTTGAGCTGCTCTGAAAGGGAGGATCCACAAAGCAATGTACATTCAATCACACTTTGGTCCCCAAGACATATATTATCCTGCTGATCCTTCAGTCTGTCTTTGAAGGCAGCTTAGCAGTTCCCTAAGAAGTGAGAAAATTTCAGATGCAACCTTTAGCTGTAACAGTGGGAATGTTCCCATTGGGCCTACATTTTACAATGTAAACAATTTTAAATGTAATGATAGTTAACAGCAGAGCCTAACCACATAAATGCACTTGAAGCTGCAGTCTCAGCTTGGTAAATGCTACTCAATCTTAGAAACAGGATCTTCAAGCTAGAGTAAAGTATCTCATTAAAAGACAGATTATCACAATACAATAAATTTAAGATAAGTGTTATCAGGTAGACAAATTATGTTTAAATGGGCTAGGAAGTCAAGATTACTTTTGTTAAAGCTTAGATACTAAAATAAATTTTCTAGATTGTAGTCAGCCTACCCTAAACAGCCCAGTCCCAACCATCAGGCTAAAATGGTAAATTTACAAGGGTTGACCACATATTAGGGAAACATATTAAGAAATAAAAGTAGTACCATTAGATTTGTCATTTTCTGCTTTTTTCAAATATTATGGTTACTTTTCTAACAATGCACACCACTCTTTCTGAAGGTCCCCTATAAAGCCCTTAGATTTATAAAAATATCAGATTTTTATCTTTACTTCTATTGGTAGGCCAATCTATAATCATAAATCGTTTTAGTTAATATTTTTATCAAATAATTGTATTAAATCATCTGGGATAAATGTTTTCAAAAGTTGAATAGTTTTTATAAGATTTTTGCAAAAATAAGTGAGTCAGAAAAAAAAAACATTATATTTGGAAACAGCCTAGGCTAAGGTATTGTAAACAAGTACAGGTCTAGAAGACCTTAAAGCTCTCAGATGGATTAAGGTGATGAAGAACTGGAGTTATTACTGTATGAAGATGCATTACAAATGCCAGGCACAATAGCAGTACCTTTTGAAACATACTTAGAAACACTCAAATGGAGAGTCTTACCACATCCACCATGCAACCCTGACATTATTATTCCTGATTACTATCTCTTTCACTTAATGCAGCCAGGTGTGTGACCAGCACATTTCTAATTATGATTGAGTCAAAAAGTGGATGGATTTGTTATATTGGCCAAACAGGTCAAATTTTTCAGAGATGATATCTGTAAACTACCCAAAAGATGGGAAGAAGCTGTAACTAGCAATGGATAATACTTAGAACATTAAAGTTGTAAATATTTTTTCACAATACAATTTCAATTTTTCAACAACAAAAAATAGCAAAGACTTATTTGTACACTTTATACAAAAAAAGTAACACTTTTATTTTATTAGCATGCTTCCTTCAGAAGAGCCCTCATTCCCTAGCATCAAACTGTGTTTTCCCTGCAGCTTGTTTACTGTTAAACTAATAAGAAGAAATATATATATATATATATATATATATATATATATATATATATATATATATAATTTTGGCTATATATTTGTGCATTGGGAAGGGGAGGGATACAGTTGAATAGTCTGCATTTAGGAATGACATAGGCTACATTAGTGATTCAGAATGTTACTAAGTAGCTTCCAGAATTTTTTATAGGGAGTGGGAGCACTAAACTGATATAAGTACTACTTTTATTTTATTACTCTGTTTCCTTTAGATGTGGTAACTAGCCTATATTGAACTTATTTCAAAAACTATGAATAGTAGGCTAAGTGGGGAATAAAAAACAAATTCTTTTTATCATACTTTAGGGATAGAGGAGAAGAGTTGTGTATATACATAAGTAACATTGTGCAAAATTTCACTACCCTAGGATAATGTCTTCTGTTCTGGCAATGGAAAATGAAATTTCAAAAATTTAGCAAAAGCAGCATTTTTTTCAAATGTCAGCACTTTGTGGTAGTCTACAGAAGTTGCACCTATGTATAGTTAATTACAGTACAAACGGACAATATTTTCTGTTCTAGGAAGGAACCTGAAATTCCCAAAAAATTGACATATAGGCTATAGGCCTACTGTTATTTCATCAATTAGGCTCCCTAACTTTTATTGAACATAAAACAGAATTGCCATGCACTTGTATGCTATTAGAAATAAGAATTAAAAATAAGTATTCAGAATTGAAAAATAGCCCACAAAAATGTGTTTTGTTAGGTCTTTAGGTTTAACACTAGGTTATACCTTAATTTTCAGATTTCTGTTTCTTATTTGCTGGCTTTAATTTTGAAAATGAAATTTGTTCTTTGAGTAGAGTTTCAAGCTATATCAATGGGTTTTTTTTAATTTAGGAAATAGCCTCTATTTGCAAATCTTTAAAATCTCATAAATTGTGATTGAGCAAAGTTTTGAAACTGTAAATACTTTCCTTGTACTTCATTGAGCAGAAAATCTATCTTTCAAGGTTTTACTTCAGTAAAATTCTAGTTAATTGACTTCTTGCTATCTTGGAAAGGGTTAAGGTTAGGAAAATGAAACTTTCAGGGATGGGTCTACAGGCTAAAGTACGTCCCAGGAAGGTATTTTAAAACACCCACCTCCACTCCTTCTCCCTCTAGAGGGCCCTGAAATTTGCCTACATGACAGGTCTATACCTATTGAAATTTGACAAAACAACATTTTACCTTAATTTTCAGTTACTAGTAGCTTTTTATCTACCTTTAGTTCTGAAAATACAATTCCTGTTATTTGAGCAAAATTTTGAGCCATATCAATGTTGTTTTTTTTAAATTTAGGAAATGTATTTGCATATCTTTAAAACCTTATAAAATGGAATTGAGCAAATTTACAAAGCTGAAAACAATTTTGTTGAACTTCAATTAAGCAGAAGATCTATTTTGAAAGGTTTCACTTTTATAACACACATATTTTTAAAGGTCATCAAAGGTCAGGGCCCTCTAGATGGAGAAGGAGTGGAGGTAATTGCTTCAAAATATCTTCCTGGGACATACTTTAGTCTGTAGATTCATTCCTGAAAGTTTCATTTTCCTAACCTAAACCCTTACTGAGATAGCAAGAAGTCAATTAACTAGAATTTTACCTTTTACTTCTATAACATAAATATTGTTAAAAGCCATCAAAGGTCAGTGCCCTCTAGGGGGATGAGGGGTAGAGGTGGGCCTTTGTAGGCTACCTCAAAATATATTCCAAGGATATACTTAGGTTTACAGAAGCTTCCCTGAAAGTTTCAGTTTCCAACAACTTTCTAAGATAGCAAGAAGCAGTTAAACTTGAATTTTTCCCATTAGGCTACTCTTGTTTCAACCTGTGTAGGCCTACCCATAAATTGAGCAAACTTTGACAAAATCAAGAAACAGAAAAACCCATGAAAACATAAAATTTAGTCCATAGCCTATATTTGCACATTAGGGATGTTGGGGGCCAACTATAGTAGAATTATAATCAAAATGTGTTAACTAAAATTATTGAACACATTATGAAGTTAGAAATACTTTCTTAGGCTTCTTTCTCAACATTCCCAATTTTAAGCTTGTACCCTAGTGGCAATTGTATTTTTCTTATTCTTTATTTTTAACAACATACCCTACTCAATGCTTTACTAGAAAATAGATTTACGAGTCAGTCCAATAAAGATTGAATTTTTCTATGTGATTAAGAACATCATGCTTACAGCCATCTAGAGACCTACTATCTGGAGCCTAAACATGTGACAGGTGACTTTCTGGTAAGCACACTAAATCGCACTTGCTAGCGATAGGACAAATTTTGCGTCCGCCAGGTTCAGTGATTATATTTAGTACCACTGTGACATCCCAAACTATGCACCACGGTTTGTTAAGCCACTTCTTTTCCAGTGATGACTTGAACCCCTGGTCTAAAAGATTGGTGAGATAATTATAAGAATTCATCAGTTTTGTTTTCAATCGGCAGACCAGACCTAAAGCCATATGTACATGCTGAGGGGTAATTTATTGGTAGTAAAGTCTTTCAGAATTCCAATGTTAACAATCGCTTCTAGTAGCTTCCCAGCTAAAGAGCTTTTTGTTACCACCATTGTGTAGTTGGGTTATGTAGGCCGTACGCAATCCTGCGGGATCCACTTTTTGCCAAGGAACTTCTGAAAAAGGGTAGTGAGTGGGCCCAGCAATTCAACACATGCTTGTTTTAGAAGCCTTGGGTGCACACCATCAGGTCCCTCTGATTTGTTTGGGTTCAGCTTTTTTAGGGGTGTCTCTTCATTTGCCTTATTGACAGTAATCAAAGGCTTGGGGGTTATGATAGTATAGATGAGGGGTTCGGAAGAGAGACATTATCGGGTGGATTAAATACAGATGTACTAGATGTGTTAGGACAAATTTTGTGCCCTCCAGCTTCAATGATGATAGTTAGTCCCCTAAGGCGACCCAAACGATGCACCACGGTTTGTTAAGCCACGCCTTGTCCACTGCTGCTGAACGCATCCATGCTGGCAGAAGTCACTGTTTTATCATTGATGGAGTTCCAAAAGCTGGAATTTCTATTCAAAAAGAATTTTTCTATTTGTCTGGTGTTTTCTCGTTTCCGAAAATGCTTATGACGGTGACCACGATTTTTCTTTGAATTGTCCGGTTGGAAATAGCTTGGAACGAGATCTCATGCATTTGGTCATTACTACTTTTCGTTGCACTGCTCTGAGCTGATTCGAGGGTCACTTGGTTAATCTTGTTGATTGGATATGTGACACACATTTCAAATTCTAGCCTTAGTCGGACTAAACTCTTGTATAGCCTTGTCACAACAGTGGGAGATAGAGGTTTACGGGCTGAGGCATAATTCAAAAAGTGCTTTAGATTCGACTTGCTTGCTGCTTCTATAGCCTCTTCATGCTATTCAAATAGCTTTTTGGATAGATTTCCGACTCGATTTCGTACCTTGATATATATGTGTAGCGATAAGATAAATTTAGTATCCACGAGCTTCAGTGATGATAGTTAGTTCCCTTTGGCGTTCCAAACGACGCACCACGTTATGTGAAGCCAATCCTTGTCCACTGATAACTTGAACACACCCATGTGGAGGTCACTGTTTTTTCCTTGGTATATTTTGTGTAGTGATTTTTATCGCGTATATTCTGCTTATATAGTCTCAAAAAAATTTACTACCCCGCCTTTAGCACTGTAAAGCTTTGTACTGCTATGCTGAAAGCTATGAGTGCATCAAATGCAGTTGATGGGATGGAAAAAATTACTAGTATTTACCACTGGATAAGTACTTGACGTTTGAATGGAAATTTTATTTTGTATGTAAATGCGTATCAATAAGCTTTTGTGTTCTTGAAGCACTGTCCAAATTCTTTTCATTACATTCCACTTGCCCTTGCTTGTGCTATTGTCCTTTACTGAAAACACAAAAGCCAAGAAAAAAAATATTGATTTAGGAGTCAAAAGTGAGTACGTAGTGTCACAACAACAAACTAATCCATAACTCTTTCCATAGTCTTACACAACTTGTGATATCAGTAACTTTCAGAACAAAATTAAATTTTGTTCTGTGATATTTTGTGATATTTTGTGATAGCCATGAGAGGAAAATTTTCAAGTAATTTAACCCGTAGTCAACCTGCGTGTGTTCCCCAGCGAGAACTTCCAACAGGTACGACTCTAGTTTGGCATTTGTGAAGGGACACACATGCACGGAAAGGTGTAGCATAAATGGCAGACAGTAACAACGGCAATCAAAGGGATAAAATTAACCCTTGACTGGGCTGCCCACTTAATTCAACAATCTGTCTTGGCTTCCAACTCCCAATGTCACAGGATCTGGTCGGAATTTAAAATTAGAGCTTTAAAGCACAAGATCCTTCTAAGTATCAAATTTCATTAAGATCTGGTCACCCTTTCGTAAGTTACAAATACCTCAATTTTCAAAATTACCCCCCCCCCTCCAACTCCACCAAAGAGAGCAGATCCGGTCCGTTTATGCCAGTCACGTATCTTTGACAGGTTTTTATTCTTCCCATCCAGTTTCATCCTGATCTCTACGCTTTAAGTATTTTCTAAGATTTCCGCCCCCCCCCCCAAATGCCCCCCAGTGACGGTGAATCCGGTTGAGATTTGAATTAAGATATCTGAGTTACGAGGAACCTCTAAATATGAAATATCATGAAGATCCGATCACTCCTTCGTAAGTTAAAAATACGTCATTTTTTCTATTTTTTCAGAATTAACCCCCCCCCCCCAATAGAGCGGATCCGTTCTAATTATAAATCACGTATCTAAGACTTCTGCTTATTTTTCCAACCAAGTTTCATCCCGATCTCTCCAATCTAACCGTTTTCCATGATTTTAGGTTCCCCCACCCCAAACCCCCCAATGTCACCAGATCTGGTCGGAATTTAAAACAAGAGCTTTGACACACGATATCCTTCTAAATATCAAATTTCATTGAGATCCGATCACCCGTTCGTAGGTTAAAAATACCTCATTGATTCTAATTTTTCAGAATTAACCCCCCCCCCCAACTACCCCAAAGAGAGTGGATCCGTTTCGGTTATGTCAATCATGTATCTAGGACTTGTGCTTATTTTTCCCACCAAGTTTCATCCCAATCCCTCCTCTCTAAGTGTTTTCCAAGATTTTAGGTTTCCCCCTTCCACCCTCCCCCCCCCCCAATATCACCAGGTCCGGTCGCAATTTAAAATAAGAGCTCTGAGACACGATATGGTTCTAAATATCAAATTTCAGGAGAGAGGATTTTAGGTTCCCTCTCTCCAACTCCCCCCAATGTCACCAGATCCAGTCGGGATTTAAAATAACAGCTCTGAGGCACGATATCATTCCAAACATCAAATTTCATTAAGATCTGATCAACCGTTCGTAAGTTAAAAATAGGCCTACTTCATTTTTCTATTTTTTTCGAATTAACGGGCCCCTCACTCCCCCCAGATGGTCAAATCGGGTAAACGACTATTTTCAATTTAATCTGGCCCGGTCCCTGATACGCCTGCCAAATTTCATCGTCCTAGCTTACCTGGAAGTGCCTAAAGTAGCAAAACCGGGACCGACAGACCGACAGAATTTGCGATTGCTATATGTCACTTGGTTAATACCAAGTGCTATAAAAAGGACACATCAGTGCTACCCAAGCAAAAATGTGATTTTCCTTGCTATTCAAGGTGGGGGCATGTAATTACCCTTTGTAAAGTATTTGACCGTGCTGATTTCAATGGTACAGTTTTTATTTTAATCTGATACCATTTTTGAGGGTTTTATGGGTCTTTGTCAAAATCACCATAAATTTGTCTTTGCAACAAACCTTTACGTTTAAGATTAAACGAAATAACAAATACGGTTCCTGAATCAGTGTTACACGGCAATTATTTCTCATTAAACAGTTTCTTTCAAAACATGTTTTTCAACTTTCGTTTGCTATATGCTATGGTTTGCTCTCTACTAGATTGCAGTTACTGCTGCAACCAGGACCGTATCTAGGATTTTTTTTGGGGGGAGAGTGAAAAGTTTGGGGAGTTTACAAAAAAAAGCTGTAAAAACGCATCAAAAAAAAAATTATATTCATTTTTGTTACGTTTTTTACGAGTTGGACGAATATTTCGGGGCGAAGGGGGGGGGGGTTCAAACCCCCTAACTCCCCCTGGTTACTGCATGTTGCAGCTTGGTTGCAGCTTGGCTGCAACCATGAAAAAGTAATTTTCCTTGTTGTTCAAGGCAGGAGACTCTAATTACCCTATGCAAGGTTTTGGTTACTTTTAAGGTTAAATGAAATAATAGTTACCATTCTGGAATCAATGTCGGACTGCAATTTTTTCATTATGCAGGTTTTTTTTTCACAACGCGATTGTCAACTTTTGGTTACTATGGGCTGTGGTTTGCTCATTACTAGTTTGCAGCTACTGCTGCAATCATGATAGAAGGTACAAAACCATGATTGAAAAAACATCCGATACCAAAATGTCAGATACCGATACGCGCAATACCAATACCCCCGATAGCGATACGTGCGATACCGATAAACCTGATACTTCCGGTACCGTGTACAGCTCTTTCCCCAGTGACTATGGAGGATTAAACCATAACTAAAACCATAGTTATGGTGCCTTTGAATTATGTTGGACGAAATAGCTATCTAAAAATTTTAATTGGACGACATTGGGAGGAAAGGGCCTTTTGGGGCTGGGGCAAGCTACCCTCCAACCTTATTGATTACATAAAAAGGACACTAGCAAATTTAATTTTCATTCGAATGAGTCACTAGCCCTGGCAGAAAAAAAGGAGGGAAAAAAGGGAGACAACAGTGCTACCCATGCAGAAAAGTGATTTTCCTTGTTGTTCAAGGTGGAGGACTTTAATCAGGTTTTGGAACATGCTGATTGCAATGGTGCATTTCTCATTTCGTTCTGACATCATTTTGAGGGATTTCAGGCTTTTTTCGAAATCAATAAATTGGTCTTTTGCAATATAAATTTGCTCTTAAGGTTAAACGAAACAATAGTCACCCTTCCTGAATCAGGTGTCAGATGGCAATCTGGTTCGCACTTTACTAGGTTGCGGCTATTGCTGCAACCATGATATCTATGAAATAATGGTAGTTCCAAAATAACAAATCGACTAAGCTTCTTAGCGAAAATTCTTTCTTTATTCGCAATGGCATTTTAAATTCTATTCGACTCTCCGATGTGATATCATACTACCACAGTAGCAAAAGCACGTAGGATTTCAATCAATAAACGGTTTAAAATAACGAAAGGTACAGTACTTACGCATTATACGAGAAAAGCACTCGAGAATTTCTATCGCAATCATGAGATTTTACCCGTTTTTCACGGTGTTAACACCAGACAATTAGCTTCGGCTTGGTGGAAAAATGCATTGTAGCTATATTTAAATTAAGCATTCAGTTGGTATTTTTGTTAGGTTATGTATTTAATATAATGCGGTCTGGGCGGGCCCCCTTCCATAATTTTTTGTCGTAGTATTCACAGCCGAAGCTAATTGTCTGGTATTAATAAAATGAAAAATGGGTAATGTCTCGTGTTCGCGATACAAGTTCTAGAGTGTGTCTCTCGCATAATACATAAGTACCAAATGATTTTTTTAGTCATATTTCATTAGGTACTTGTCTGTTACACTGAACACACTCAAGAATTACTCTTTGTAAGATCTGCCAGAAACCGGTTTCCCTTCCTGGATCGGTTACGATTTGCTTGTTTTGAGTGAGAAAACTGATGTATGCATATTTTTATTAAACATTTAATATCTAGAGGTGGTTAGGAGTTAGGTATTTTAATAATGCGTTCTGCTCGGCCTGCTTTCAATAATTTGTTTCAAAGTTTCCATATTTTTGTTTCTAAAGTCTTATATTATCATCAAGTTTTGGTATATTTCATTGGGATTAACCTAACTTCACCTATTGGGTGTGTTCCGTTTAACAGACAAGTATCATTCGTTTTTATAACAACCAGAAAACACCGTGAAGACCGACCAAAAGACATGTTGGTAATTTATTTGTTTTTCATGGGTGTTTAGATGAGTTGGGCAATAATGCCCTCATTCTTTCCCAACTTGCTGCGGAAAGAACGTATAGGCAACTTTAAAACCCAAAAATGAAGCATAGGTAGCTTTAAAACCCAAATATTCTTTCTTTAGGCTTTTCACGCAATATTACTTCTTGACACATTTACAAGACAAGATACAAACTATACTAGCGGTAATTCTTTAATTAAGGATGTCATTTTACCAGATAATCGTCGTTGTTTCATCCTCTGTGCCACTCCAATATAACTTCAGGGTATTTATGGTAGACAACAAGAGTTCTGGTATTTACAGTTCCACCTTCGGGCGTCTTAAGGTTTTAAATAAACTAGAAGTTAAAGTGCTTTGGTACAATAATGGTGACTCTTTGGAAGTTTTTCCGTAGAAAATAATCAATATTTTTTGGATTATGCTAGTGATGTTATATGGTAAGATATTCTCATGTTTCTTGGTAGGCTTTTTTTTATTATTGAAGCTTATTTTAAAGTAGTATTGCTTTGTGACAAGATCAATTTCGACCAGCACGAAAGAAACCAGGCTAGGCCTATAGGTGTAGCCATGGGTTGCTTCATTTACTTTTCGACCAGAAAAAGAAAACATGATCAACTCATTTGAGTCTGGTAAAATTCTAGTCAATTGACTTCTTGTTATGCTATCTCGGAAAGGGTTTAGGTTAGGAAAATGAAATTTTCAGGGATGAATCTACTGACTAAAGTATGTCGTGGGAAGGTATTTTGAAGTAACTATCTCCACTCCTTCTCCCTCTAGAGTGCCCTGACCTTTGATGACCTTTAAAAATATATGCGTTATAAAAGTGAAACCTTGCAAAATAGATCTTCTGCTTAATTGATTCTGTTCTTAGAATACAATTCTGTAATTATAATAGAAGTGTATGCCATTTTAGGTTTTTTATTCGAATTTATGGTAAATGTTTAGTTTCGTTCCAAGTGCTCTAAAGTCCGTATTACTGCATATAGCAAGATTCTGATGTTCAAATATTGTTTCTTTGTCATTATTAGAGAAGTTCATCCATTTTTTAGGCTTCTTAAATCCCCTTCCAACGAGACATAAAAATATGTAAAGTGGGCTTGCTTACTAGTAACACTACCTATAGAGCGAAGCGTATTAGTCAATGAGCCCTGCAGGCACCGGGAGGAGATCAGTGTTCTATATTTATTCAACAAAGAGTGATAAAACAAAAAAAAAACTAAAACGAGGTTTATTAAATAAATATTGAATACAGACCTCACCCCGCTGTCCGCGGGGCTCATTGACTAATAAGCTTTGCTTTATAGGTAATGTTACCTGTAAGCAAGCCCACTTTACGCATTTTTAGTTTGCTCCATGGAGGAGGAGAGTCAACCAGAAATGAATACGCTTCTCTAATAATGAGAAGGAAACAATATATGATCGTCAGAATCTTGCTATATGCAGTAATACGCACTTTAGAGCACTTGGAACGAAACCAAACATTTACCAACTAATCAAAGTTCATTGACCGTTGGAGTGGAGGCAGATATTTGAATAGATTTTCCCAGGGCATAGGTTAGCCTAGTTAAGATTCTGGAGCCATTCCTGAGTTCCATTCACGAAACAACTACTTTCCTAAATATAAAAAGCTGCTCATCCAGAATTTTAGCCCTTCCCCTGAAAAATCACTCAGTTCCTCATTCCCAGCATATAGTAATTTCTACCGTACCAGTTGCTTTCTGCCACCCCCCCCCCCCATCTGCTAACGCCTGGATATATTCCTAGGCTATATACAAGCAGTGACGGTTCCGGTCTTTCTTGCCCTTGAGACTAAATGACACCCCCCTATCTCCCGAAAAATTCAGGCCAAATTTTAACAAAATTTCATTTATTAACAAAATTTTAATTCAAAATGTCACGAAAAAATTTAATTAAATTCGTTGTGCTTACTTTTATCTTCAAAAAATGGTGATGAAGATAGAAAAATGAAAATTTTGGATTCAATTCGGTTATACTTATACCCAACTGCGCCCTATACTTTATTAAAAAAAAAAAAAAAAACTGAAAAAAAAAGATTATAACCGTTAGATTATTTATTTGAAAGTTTGCGGCCCTAAAATGTTTGTGCATGGCCCCCTTAAAACCAACTGTATACAACACTGTTGTTATATATATATATATATATATATATATATATATATATATATATATATATATATATATATATATATATATATATATATATATCAAACAACAAAGAGAGATAAAACTCAAAAAAAAAAAAATCGAACGAGACCGCGGCCAGTGGAGAGAAAAGACTAAAATAACGCGCGTATTTCACCTGTATCTAAACTAGAAGTCCTCAGTACAACATAAAAAGAAAAAACACTTAACTAAAAACAGATCAAACCACCAATAATAATAATAAATGTAATTGTCGCCACTGATCCATGTAGGGAAAAGAAGCTATTAGAGTTGCGTCAATGAGAACATCAAAGCAACTGAGGAAAAATTATAAAAATTGAAACTAAGTTAACTATTCTGTTGGTAAATAATCCTCTTGTTAGCTAATATTGAAGCAACTCTTTTTGGTCCGTGGGTAATCTTGTCCTCTGATTGAAATGTAAAAATTTTAATTCCCTTATTGACTATTGGTTCATATTTCAAAAGGCAATCATAAATTGCGTCCATATTTAAATTCTCCGTGTCTTTATTTATTGAAAGATTAGCAAACATACTTTTTTTTTTTAATTTCTGTAGCCTCCCTCGCCCACTGAGATAAACCCCTATCATTAGAAATAGCTGTGGCCTCATCAAATTGTATAAAATGTTCAGGATGAAAGAATGTATGGTCAGCCACAGCCGACACAAAAGTTTCAGGAGGCTTTCTTAATTGTAGGGTTTTTATGGCACTTGGTATTAACCAAGTGACATATAGCAATCGCAAATTCTGTCGGTCTGTCTGTCTGTCGATCCCGGTTTTGCTACTTTAGGCACTTCCAGGTAAGCTAGGACGATGAAATTTGGCAGGCGTATCAGGGACCGGACCAGATTAAATTAGGGGGAGTGAAAAAAAAAGAAAAAAAAGAGGGGCCCGTTAATTCGGAAAAAATAGAAAAATTGAAGTATTTTTAACTTACGAACGGTTGATCAGATCTTAATGAAATTTGATGTTTGGAAGGATATCGTGTCTCAGAGCTGTTATTTTAAATCCCGATCGGATCTGTTGACATTGGGGGAGGGGGATTTGGGAGGGGGAAACGTAAAATCTTGGAAAACACTTAGAGTGGAGGGATCAGGATGAAACTTGGTGGGAAAAATAAACAAAAGTCCTAGATACATGATTAACATAACCAGAACGGATCCGCTCTCTTTGGGGTAGTTGGGGGGGGGGGCTAATTCTGAAAAAGTAGAAAAAATGAGGTATTTTTAACTTACGAACGGGTGATCGGATCTCAATGAAATTTGATATTTAGAAGGATATCGTGTCTCAGAGCTCTTATTTTAAATCCCAACCGGATCTGGGGACATTGGGGGAGGGGAGTTGGGAGGGGAAAACCTAAAATCTTGGAAAACACTTATAGTGGAGGGATCAGGATGACACTCGGTGGGAAAAATAAGCACAAGTCCTAAATACATGATTGACTTAACCGGAACGGATCTGCTCTCTTTGGGGTAGTTGGGGGGGGGGGTTAATTCTGAAAAAAAATAGAAAATATGAGGTACTTTTAACTTACGAACGGGTGATCGGATCTCAATGAAATTTGATATTTAGAAGGATATCGTGTCTCAAAGCTCTTATTTCAAATCCCGACCGGATCTGGTAATATTGGGGGAGTTAGGGGTTGGAGGACCTAAAATCATGGCAAACGCTTAGATTGGAGGGATCGGGATGAAAGTTAGTGGGAAAATAAGCAGAAGTCTTAGATACGTGATTTGCATAGTTAGAACGGATCCGCTCTATTGGGGGGGGGGGGGGGGTTAATTCTCAAAAATTAGAAAAAATGACGTATTTTTAACTTAAGAAGGAGTGATCGGATGTTCGTGAAACTTCATATTTAGAAGGACCTCGTTACTCAGATCTTTTATTTTAAATCTTAACTGGATCCAGCGTCATTGGGGGGGGGGGCAGAAATCTTAGAAAATACTTAAAACGGAGAGATCAGGATGAAACCTGTCTAAGATACGTGACTGACATAACCGAACCGGGTCTGCTCTCTTTGGTGGAGTTGGGGGGGGGGGGGGGTAATTTTGAAAATTGAGGTATTTGTAACTTACGAAGGGGTGACCAGATCTTAATGAAATTCGATATTTAGAAGGATCTTGTGCTTTGAAGCTCTAATTTTAAATTCCGACCAGATCCTCTGACATTGGTGGATTTGGAGGGGGAAACCGGAATTCTTGGAAAACGTGAAAATTGGGGTATTTTTATCTTACGAATAGGTCATCGGATCTTAATGAAATTTGATATTTAGAAGGAATTCGTGTCTCAGAGCTCTTATTTAAAATCCCGACCAGATCTTCTGAGATTTGGGGGAGTTGGAGTGGGAAATCTTGGTAAACACTTGGAGTGGAGGAATCGGGATGAAGCTTGGTGGATAGAATAAGCAAATGTCCTTGATACGTGATTGACGTAACCGTACTGGAATCGCTCTCTTTGGGGGAGTTGGGGGGAGGGGTTCAGTAATTTGGCGAGTTTGGCGCTTCTGGACGTGCTAGGACGACGAAAATCGGTAGGCGTGTCAGGGAGCTGCACAAATTGACTTGATAAAGTCGTTTTCCCAGATTCGACCATCTGGGGGGTTAAAGGAAGAGGAAAAGTTAGAAAAAATTAGGTATTTATAACTTACGAGTGGGTGATCGGATCTTAATGAATATTGATATTTAGAAGGACATCGTGACTCAGACCTCCTATTTTAAATCCTGACCGGCACTAAGCCTCTGATTTTCCTTTTAAATCAATCTATTGATTCTTAGGATTTTGTTAGAGCTCATACCATATGAGCTCTTGGCTCTTAGCTCTTCTCGCCTCGTCACAAGTGCCATATGAGCTCTTAACTCTTGTTATGGTACTTGGTATCTACCATGTATGGAAAAATTAGAAAAAAATTAGGTATTTTTAACTTACGAACGGGTGATCGGAAAACGCTTACAGTGGAGGGATCAGGATGAAACTTGGTGGTAAAAATAAGCCCAAGTCCTAGATAAGTGATTGACATACCTGGAATGGATCTGCTCTGTTTGGGGGAGGGAGGGGAGGGTCAATTTGGAAAAATTAGAAAAAATGAGATATTTTTAACTTACGAAGGAGTGATCGGATCTTAATGAAATTTGATGTTTGGAAAGATATCATGTCTCAGAGCTCTTATTTTAAGTCACATCCGGATCCAGTGGCACTTGGAGGGAGTTGGGGGGACCTAAAATCTTGAAAAATGCTTAGAGCGGAGCGATCGGGATGAAATTTGGTGGGTAAAATAAGCACAAGTCCTAGATGTGTGATTGACATTACTGGAATGGATCTGCTCTCTTTGGGGAAGTTGGAGGGTGGTGGTGGTAATTTTGAAAAATTAGAAAAAATGAGGTATTTTTAACTTAAGAAGGTGTGATCAGATCTTAATTAAATTTCATATTTACAAATACCTCGTACCTCAGATATCTAATTTTAAATCCCGACTAGATCCACTGTCATTGGGGGGGAGGGGAACCGGAAATCTTGGAAAACGCTTAAAGCGGAGAGATCAGGATGAAACTTGGTGGGAAGAATAAGCCCAAGTCCAAGATGCCTGACTGACATAACCGGACCGGATCCACTCTCTTTGGTGGAGTTGGGGGGAGAGGGGGCAATTTGGAAAAATTAGAAGAAATGAGTTATTTTTAACTTACGAACGGGTGATCAGATCTTAATGAAATTGATATTTAGAAGGATCTTGTGCTTTAGAGCTCTTATTTTAAAAATCCCGACCAGATCTGGTGGCATTGGGGGAGGGGTGTTGAGGGGGGGAACCGGAAATCTTGAAAAACGGGAAAATTGATGTATCTTTATCTTACGAATGGGTGATCAGATCTTAATGAAGCTTGATATATTGAAAGATCTTATGTCTCAGATGCTCTATTTTCAATTCGAGTTGGATCCGCAGTCATAGGGGGTAGGAGGGGGAACAGAAATCTTGGAAACCGGAAATCTCGGAAAACGCTTAGAGTGGAGAGATCGGGATGAAACTTGGTGGGAAGAATAAGTACAAGTACTTGATACGTGATTGGCATAACCAGACTGAATCCGTTCTCTTTGCGGGAGCTGGGAGTTGTTAATTTGGAAAAATTAGAAAAATTGAGGTATTTTTAACTTAAGAAAAGGTGACCGGATCTTAATGAAATTTGATATTTAGAAGGAATTCGTGTCTCAGAGCTCTTATTTCAAATCCCGACTAGATCTTTTGACTTTGGGGGAAGTTGAAGGAGGAAATCTTGGAAAACGCTTAGAGTGGGGAAATTGGGATGAAACTTGGTGGGTAGAATGAGTAAATGTCGTAGATACGTGATTGACGTAACCGGACTGGATCTGCTATCTTTGCGAGAGTTAGGGGGTGGGGTTCAGTGCTTTGGCGAGTTAGGTGCTTCTGGACGTGCTAGGACGATGAAAATTGGTAGGTGTGTCAGGGAGATAAAGTCTTTTTCCCCGATTCGACCATCTGGAGGGCTGAAGGGAGAGGAAAAATTAGAAAAACTGAGGTATTTTTAACTTACGAGTGGGTGATCGGATCCAAAATGAATTTTAATATTTAGAAGGACCGCGTGACTCAAAGCTCTTATTTTAAATCCTGACCGGTATTAAGCCTCTGATTTTCCTTTTAAATCAATCTATTGATTCTCAGAATTTGCCTAGAGCTCATACCATATGAGCTCTTGGCACTTGGCTCTTCCGGCCTCGTCTCAAGTACCATATGACCTCTTAGCTCTTGTTTTCTATTGAGTTGCGATTCTCAATAAATCTTTCTAACCAAAGTGTTGATGAGTTCTACCAATATAAAACTTTCCACAAGAACAAGGAATTTTATACACCCCACTAACTAAATCTCCCCGGGTTAAATCCTTCCCAGAATTGAGGAAACTACCTAATGGTCTCACTGCTTGGAAACATGTATCAATGTTATGTTTGCGCAAACTTTGTTTAAGCATCCCCCCAAAATAGGTACATAAGGCAAAGAAATGAAACTGTTTGGCATATTTTAATCTGTACACTTTTAAACTCCAATAACCATATTGTTATTTTTAATGCATCCATTTTTCATTATTTTATCAATGAATTTAATCGGGTAACTATTACAAAATAAAATATCCCTCAATTGCAGCAATTCAGAATCTAAAAACTCCTGGGAACAAATTCTGAAAGCTCTATTCACAAGTGCAATCACAACCCCTCGTTTCACTGAAATAGGGTGGCACGAATGAAAGTTCAAATACCTATCACTGTGTTTAGGCTTTCTTTATATTGAGAACAGTAAATGGAAATCACTTTTAATCAATAGGATATCAAGAAAAGATAGTTTGTCATTTTCTTCAAACTCCACTGTAAATGACTAAATTACCGATTAGCTGAAAAATAGCGATTTCTCCCTTTAAAACAATAAGGAGATTAATAGCAACATATTTGGTATCCTTTCTCTTGAAGTTGAGGCACAGCAATAAAAGAAGTCTGCAAAAGAAGTGAGGTTATAATTATGCCATGTAATGAATAGAATTTCTACTTCGTTCTTATAAGGGAGCAAATTGTATTTTAATAATCCTAGTATTTACAAACTTTTTTGAGGTGTTTGACTTCAGTACACATCTGCAACTTTGGAAAATTCTAGAAGTTGACATGATACTTACCAAATATGTGCAACGAGTTTAAACGTATTACGAGAAGTCGGGGATCTGTAGGACTATAGCCTCTCCCTTGTTTTTAGACTATCGCATAAACTGTGTGCCTGGTAACGCCTTGTTTTGTCATCTAGAAGTCCAATTTAGATAATGTCTTTCACTTATTGGCATCAACTGCAATGATGATGTTAGAATTTTATCTGAGCTGGCCAGGCTCAAGCTATTCTGGATAACATTGAAAAATGACGGGCTTGGTTGGTTTTAAAAGCCACACTGAAAAACTAAAATTATGACCATTAACCACCAAGATATACTTCTTTTAATATTAAAGCAAGTCCCACTGGAGAAAGAAAAGCATTTTACAGGCCTTGGATCTTTGCTCAGTGCTGTAGGGTCTGAAAAGTGTGGGTAGTCTCCATATATTTCTGAGACAAGCTTCAGGCAAAATCCCAAACTTCCTTGACTTTAATCCGGATCATTCCCCTTTATGGTTACAAAAAATGGTCGGCGAAGTAAAGTATCTTTAAAGAAGTTCCGGTGACCACATGCCAACAATATTAGAATTTTGTGTGATTGCGCAAAAAAGGGTATAATACTTCGAAGACGTTTCATCATAGGAGATGTTTTTTTCCGTATTGAAAAGCCACGTTTGAGACGGATCGGCTGAGCCAGTTATCACGCGGAAGTGACAGTACCAAAGAGGGCAGAATTACAGCGGTGAAAATCCGCCCAAGTTAGGCTTTCAAACCATCAGTGGCTTCAGAAAATTAGATCAGATAACTAACTCATTGGGTAATATATAATTGGCCAACAATAATTGGCCACAGACAGCACAGTATAGTCAATTAAAGTGTCGAAGAGTCTGGAAGCTGGGTGCGTCAATTCGTGCCAAAAGCACAGAATCGTACCCTCCTCATTAAGTCTATAATTTTAAAAAATGGTTGTTTTTCTCGGGACTTATGTATTATAACCACCACACTCAAGAAGTGAAGTTACATTAATACTAATGGAATGTACTTAAATTTGATGAAAATATAAAACTTTAGTTACAAAATTATCGAAACTACAACAGAGAATTTCCGAAAGCAGGCCACCCGGAACTCATTATATTAAATAGTATTTAAATGGTTTCTAACCCAACCAAACGTGACCAAAGTACCAACTCTATATAAGTATTTAATTAAAATATGCCTACATTATAGTTTATCTCTCTCAGGCTAAGCTGATTATCACCAAATACATGCTGAAATACAGAAAGAAACTGGTTTTACTCAGACAGAGAACTAGAGTGTGATGGCTATAATGCATAAGTGCCTTATTCTCCTTTTGGGATTTGGTGGATGGAAGGAATATAGACTTATATAGTTGTAATATTTTGCTACTATCTTCTCTGATCATGTGGGCTCCCATTTAAAATTTATTTTTAAATCTTCAGTATTTCTGTTTGGGAAGTTTTTGAAGTTTTTTTTTTTTACAATCTTAATCCTTATTTTTTGCTTCTTTTTATTTTGATAATATACTTTTGTCTATATTGATATCGTGTGCTCTTTTCATTACTTTCTTCATTCTCACTTTTTGTTCCAATTTTTTTTCTTAAATTTTTCTTTTCACCCTTTGTTTATTTTGTGTAATTTTTTAGGTGTTCTATTTGTTTTCTTCCTCCTCGAGCCATGTCCTGCAAGACCAAATGGGGCCAGGTCGCTGGAAGTCGTCTATAAGTTCAAGCGAACAGACATACATATAGGTATGAACAAGTATAGATCTAGATAAACAACGAAATAATAAAATGGTAAAGCGATGACTCGAATAACTTTAAAGAAGACAATTTTTGACTAAAAGAAAGACCACTATGTATGAAGCTATGTACAGTAAAAAGCGTCCAAAAATCCTTCCAATAAGCAAACAACTACCCAAATTTAATTAATGGTTCCTTCACCGCCACATAATTTTATTGTGCTTATAATCCTGTACAGTTGATGCCAGTCCATCTCCTCCATTCAGATCTGATAGGCTAAAATCATCCTTGAAATGATACTTTGGAGGTATGAGCTCTAGAAAAAAGTGCTAAAAGGGTTGTAAATAATCGATGTTCATTCACTCTCAGCATGCTGAGATTTTACCCACTTCATAATGACTTTTTAATATTTATAAATAAATAAATATTTATTTGATAAATAATTTTTGATGAATCATACTTTTAAATTTCAACTTCAATGTTTCTAATGTTTATTTTCTGAAATACTTTTTTCTTGGATATTTTTTTTATTCATTTTCAACTTTTGTGTTCACGCATTCGCACCCGTTTGGAAATTAGGACAAATCGAAGGCTGAAAAGTAATTATGTTTCATGTATCTTTGATTATCTGGGTCTTTTGGTCAGATAGATCATGCATTTAATATATTTTATATTTTAAAGTGCTTCATATCTGTTAAAATTACAGCCTTTGAAATATTTATTATCTAATAATAATATTTATGATCTAATAATGAGGTACAAGAGCATGGAAGCTTATCACAGACAGTGGTTTTCTCATAGAAAAAATTAAATACATGAAACCACATAATGTATAGTATATCTTAGTTTTGCTTATTTGTCTCTTCTATCTCTTCATATAATAATATGAAAAAAACTTCGTTTTCTTAAAGAGTTAAAGAGGCTGCGTCCCAAAGTCGAACCTTAAAACGTACAGGAATTAGAAGAGGCAGTTGGGGGGCTGCCGCCCCCCAAACCCCCAGCTTTTAAAGACTCTTTTGTACAGTTTTTTTTGTGGGGGGACTTCATTGTTACTAATTACTAGTTTCGGCGCAATGGTTCTCCTGTCCTCTTGTGTTTAACATTTTTCGAAGTTATTCCATTATTCATTCATTTCAATTTTTTGTTAATTAAAAGAGGGCCTTTCCGAAGCCAAGAGCGGGGGGTTAGCAAAAAAACAAAAAACCTGTACAAAAGAGTCTTTAAAAGGGTTTGGGGGCGGCAGCCCCCCAACTGCCTCTTCTAATTCCTGTACGTTTTAAGGTTCGACTTTGGGACGCAGCCTCTTTAACTCTTTAAGAAAACGAAGTTTTTTTCATATTATTTCTGTACGTTTTTCTACAATCCATGGTGGATGTAATTTAATAATTCCTGTACTCCTCGTACAGGAATTAGGAGAGGAACTTGGGTGGCTGCCGCCCCCCCCGCTTTTAAATCATTGTATAAAATAGAAAAAAAATAGATAGAATGACCGAAATGTTTCTTTTGCTCATAAGAAGCTAATATTCTGTTATCTCTCAATTGATAAGCTGTCCAGGTGTTATCAAAATTATACACTTTTATTTTGATGTTGTTAAAAAACCACCCGTAAGGGACTTGAACCCTTGACCAGAGGATTAAAAGTACCACGCTCTACCGACTGAGCTAATCACTTGCATGTGTGTAAATATAACTTCTCAATAAATTTTAAAAATTTCAAATTAACATGGGCTCTTATGGAGAGAAATGCGTTAATTAAGTAGCTAATGCGTGGTTTCTGGAAAACAGGGAAGGAGTTATCGGATCGAGCTGAAATTTCGCGGATAAGCTCCTGGGCCGTAGGGGACCTTAACTTGTGAATTTCAGCCCGATCGGACAACGTTAAAAGGGGGGTGGGGTTGGGGGGTCGAAACTTTCGGGGGGTTAAGATTTTCCTACGAAACTTTCCAGGAAAATTACTCGGAGAATTCCGCATCGAATGAGTCTTCGTACACCCAGATCCGATGTCGGATGTGACCTGTAGGCGTCTAGAAAAAAAAAGAAAATGAATTTTAAGTGGCTATGCGTGGTTTCTGGAAAACAGGGAAGGAGCTATCGGATCGAGCTGAAATTTTGCGGATAAGCTCCTGGGCCCTAGGGGACCTTAACTTGTGAATTTCAGCCCGATCGGACAACGTTAAAGGGGGGCTGGGGTTGACGGGTCGAAACTTTCGGCCAGATTTTCCCCATGAAGGAAAAGTTGGAGGGGGATGAAATTTTGCAGGTTTCTTAGTTGGAGCTCGGGCTATGAAATGCATCCCTCCCCATCCCTCTGTGACCACTGGAACCGAAGATCGCTTAACATTGTCGTGGGTCGCCTCTTTATAGAGGCACGAGTGTGCCTCCTTGATAAATTACTTGACGATTTTCTGCTCAAATGTGCAATTTAATTTTTCTGAGGGGTTGAGGGGGGGAGGGGCTCTAGAGTGCTATGAATCTGATAATAAGTTGGAATAAATATGGTACGTGGGCAATTTTAAGGCAGAAATACGTTTTTACGGTTCTGTTATGAGGCCCAATAATACTGACAAATATATGGAGAAAATTCGCCTCTTTTTGTAAGGTATATATCTGGTCAGTTTTGAACCTTGGGGGACAAGTGCTTCCTGGCCCCTCGCCAAAAAGGGTTAATGGTCCTAGCTTCTTAGTTCAGTTCTGAACTGTGCTTTGTTTCTATCCTCTTATTTATGTTTCTTATGTAGCATTGGTATGGTTTGGGACGTTTTGAGAATCCAGGCCCCTCTCCTCTCTTGCGTGTGAAACGGGGTGACCACCTCCAAAAAGGTTGTATCCCTCCCAAAAGTAATTGTGGAACAGCAAAACTTATTGATTGTGTTACTGTAAACCGAAAACTGGCAGGATCAATACAATATACTAAGGTATATAGGGTACTGTTATTGATGTTAAAAATAAATATCACCATTTAGCAGTGTCTAGGGTTAATTTAAAGCTGAAATTTTGGAAGGGTAGCTACCTCTCGGGAAGTTATGATGTTTGTAGACCCTAGGATGAGAATTTGAGAGAAACTTACCAGGAACAGCGAATTCTAAACTGGGGAGTTTAGAATTTCACAATGTGGAAGATGGATGGAATAGTTATAGGAAACCATTTGTGAAGCTGCTGATTGTGTTTTAAGGAAGAAAGTTAGGAGCTCAGCTATGAGTACCAGTGAAAAAGCTCTATGTTTAATACAGAGGAAAAGGGCCTTGTACAAAAATTATCTGAGTGATAGATAATATGAAAACAAAAGGAATGTAAATAAATTGGAGAGAGCATCACAATATGAACTAAGTAGGTGTGAAGTGGAGGCCTTGAATAAAATGGCTGAAGATGAGGAAGATGCAGCTAGACGGCATAATAGTAAAATATTTTACTGACAAGTTAATAAATTGAGAGGGAATAGTCAATCTGGACTTGTCCCAGTTAAAGACAGGAACAGGACCACAATTATCAATAAGGAAAGAGCTAAAGAGGGATGATCTGAACATTTTGAGAACGCGCTTAACTGAGAAAGAGTTACAGGAAAAGATATAGAGGAGAATGAGTTTGTGATATCTTGGGTGTGAAGCAATATTTGTTTTGTGAGGAAGAATTAGCGACAGTACTATAAGGATTAAAAAATAATAAGGATCAAGGTACTGATTTTGTAGTAAATCAGTTTCTTCGATATGGTTTTTCTGGGGATATAAATAAGTTACTGAAGATTATGAATATGATTTTTGAAAAAGGAGAAGTATCAATCGATAATAGGAAAACCTTAATTAAAGCATTGTATAAGAGAGATGATAAGAGAAAGTGTGGTAATTATCGAGGCATTAGTCTCAGGGCTTCCACTTTTCTGTTTCAACATTCCCTATTTTCATATCAATTTTTCCTAAAATTCCTTATCTTTATATCTGATTTCTCCCTATTTTTTTCCCTAGAAAAAAGAAATATTTCGACTTAGATTTCGGTACAATCTACACGAAAAAAGTAACGTAGAACCATAGTGTTATTTTTTACTTCAGATCATGATATACATAAAAATTTTTTACACTCATAAAAGAAGTTCAAGTAAGTGTCATCTCCAGCACTTCATCGCACGTAGCGTTAGCTTTCGTCTTGAAGCCAGCAACAGCTTTCGGTATCCTGACAGTTGATGAAGTTTTATCTTCGTTTTTCAACCAATAACTGACTCGAATAAGTGAGACTAGTGTGACGTTCTCGAAACTATTTTGGATGTCTGTTTTGATTAATTTCAGGAGACTAAACAAACACTCACCTGGTACATTACTAAAGGGTAACGAAAAAATCAGTGATATGCACTTCTGCAATTCTGGGTACTTGACTTCACCACTGCAAGTCTTCAGACTAAGTATCTTCGTTCAGACTGTCATTTTTTTGGACACAACACTTTTCTGTTAGAACAGGAAATCTCGAAAATAGTGGCCTCAGAGGTTTTGACTTCAAATTTCTTGCATTCCTTGGTTCAACCAATGCCAAAATGTCATTAATTTTGTCTTTAAACTTGAAACGGTCTTGAATCTGCTTAATTAGGACTATATAATGGTTTTGACGAGACTGGTAATAGAGATCAATGTTATCACTTGGCTCTTAAGCATTTACGAGTTCTTGCATTGAATCGGTTGCAGCTATTCCCACATATGTCTAGTTTAAAGGCAGGTAACAAACCAACACTGCAAATATAGTCTAGTTCCATGAAGTTAGACGCAACATCATTCACAATTTTTCTGACACTTGCCTTTAGGGAACAAAAAAGTGGAAGCTCAGATTGTAAAATTGTGTTGAATTCATTAGAGAAGACAAGAGAGCAGTCCATAAATTCAAGGTATGACTTTGTCAACTTGCTTTGTAGTGTTGACAAGATAAGGTCATTGGTTGTATTTGGGTTTTCAAACGTGGTTTCTATGAAATAATGAGTAAGAGCAGCCCGGTGCTCAATAAGCCTCTTTATGCAGGCCTGAAGGGACAACCAACGGGTCTGTCCTGGTGCAAGAGTTGGGAGTGCTTTGCATTCAAAGAACTTCTGAAATTCAGGATAGTTATCTCGCCTGGAAGCACTCCTGGAAAAGTGGGCATAGATATTTCGTGCCAAGTCTTCTAGTGTCTTGGGAAGTGAAAATATGCACAGGATGAATATAAGTGAATAAGATGGCACGAGCATTTCACATTCAAGATACGAAGCATCATGGGTTTCATTAGCGTTGAAGGAGACCTATTGGCTCCAAACATGACGTTAGTAGTATCCGCACAAAATTAAACAATATTTTGCCAGGGAATAAAGTTTTTTTCAATGACTTGTTTGATGCAGCTAGTCAGACCCTCGGCTGATCCCTCACTACGCTTATCCATGTCCAATACTTCAACATGAAGTTTTAGATCTTTCTCACTAAAAAATATTGCAATGATAATTTTTTCAGCCTTTTGTTTCAAAAAATCAAACTTTCACTGAAAATTCTTACTTTACCCCAGACTTCCCTGAAAATCCTTACTTTACCCCAGATTTCCCTGAAAATCCTTACTTTACCCCAGATTTTCCTGAAAATCCTTACTTTACCCCAGATTTCCCTTTCTCCGTATATTCAAATAAGTGTCCCTAAAAGAAGTGATTTCTCCCTAAAATAGGGTAATCTCCCTAACAATGGAAGCCCCTATTAGTCTGGCCTCTGTAGGTAGCATATTACTTTGTAATGTGATACTTTTTAGACTGAGAGATGCTGTAGACAAAGTTATAAGAAAAGAACAGTGCGGTTTTAAGAAAGGTAGAGGGTGTGTCGACCAAACTTTTACTCTTAGGTTAATAATTGAGAAGTGCCTGAGTTGTCAAGTACCCTTGTTCCTCAGTTTCATACATTATGAAGAAGTGCTTGATTCTGTTGATAGAAGAGCTTTACCGAAGGTCTTATCCTTGTATGGTATACCAGTCAAATACGTTGAAGTGATTGGAGCTAAGGATTAGTGAAGTGAGGTTAGCAGCTGGTTTTGCATCAGGAGTTGAGCAGTGTTTTGTTCTATCCTCTTAATATGGATAATTTTGATGGACTTTGTCTTAAGGAACAGAGGAAAGACACTGCTCGGCCACGGAATCAAATGGGGAAGAAAAAACTTGACTTGGATTGTTCGGACGATTTAAGCATTTTACATGAAATTGTGAGCAAAATAAATGAATTTTTAGAAGTTTTGGGAATTTACGGTGCTAAAAAAATGTTTGAAAATTAATGTTTGGAAGTCTAAGTCACTAAGGCTAGGAGTTAGTGAAAATGAAAAGGTGGCATTGAGTAACGAAAAAATTGATCAGGTGGATAGCTCCACTTACCTTTTTTGAACAGTGAAGATGTTAAAAGTAAATTAGCCATGGCACAGGTTGTTTTTTCACCGTAAAAATTTTTAATTTGAAGAATAGAAAGATAATTCTGCAACCAAGATTAGAATTTTTGTTAAGTAGTGATTTTTGTTAAGATTCTATGACTTTTAGGGGCTGTTTCCCCCTATTTCCTAAAATAAGGCAAATTTTCTCAGGCTCTTAACTTTTGTTGGGTAAGACTAAACTTGACGAACCTTATATATTTAAAATCAGCATCAAAATGTGATTCTTTTGATGTAACTCTTGGTATTAAAGTTCCGTTTTTTAGGGTTTTGTGTCAATATTGAGCCGGGTCTCTCCTTACTACAGTTCCTTACCACGAACTGTTTGATACGCCATTCACTCAATTTTACGCAGTTTAGAACTCAAGAACAAACCGGTTTCTTCGTTAGTTTCTTCGTTACTTTAGAAACAAATTTGGGAGCATGAGCATGTTCTGCCTATGAAGGATGACAGATAGCCAAAGATTGCCCTTTTCGGCCAACAGTCAGGGGCTAGACGGAAAGCAGGTCGTCCGTGGTTAGGGTGGGAGGATGTCTTAAAGAAAGATTTAAAGGAAATTGGAACTTCTTGGGTGGAATTTTTCATATATATATATATATATATATATATATATATATATATATATATATATATATATATATATATATATATATATATATATATATATATATATATATATATATATATATATATATATATATATATATATATATATATATATATATATATATATATATATATATATATATATATATATATATATATATATATATATATATATATATATATATATATATATATATATATATATATATATATATATATATATATATATATATATATATATATATATATATATATATATATATATATATATATATATATATATATATATATATATATATATATATATATATATATATGCTAGCTGGGTCCTGGTGGCTTCGCCAATGGGTCCAAGCATAGCACGCGGCCGGTTTCTATAAATGGATTATCATTGTCCCTTATATTCTAACCGCAAACAGTTTGCTGTCTTTTCATATTGCAGTTTTTTTCCAAGAAATTTGATTATTAAAGCAAGTCCAATTTCTAACAATGATATCTACTAAGCTTCAATGTTTTGGTTTCCTTTTTTAAGGTTTTCGAATTCTTGTAATCCCTGGTTTTTAATTTAATTTTTTTTTAGTTTTTTTTTAGTTTTTTCTTTATTTTACATTATTTTTTTAGTTTTTTTTTAGTTTTTTTAGATGTTTACCTTTTTTTGTGTCTTTTTTATTTTTTTCTTCATTATTTTATAGTTGTCTTATTTTCCGCAACGTGTCCCAGCAACACGTGTGCAGGGTGCATATTTTTAACTGCTTAAAACTTGCGGATATGCAACTAGTAATTCCTCTGATATACTCTGGTAATTCCTCGACACGCATTCTTTTTTTACTTTTTCTTTCAGCCGCAAGTCTGGTTTCGCGTTTTTCTTGTAATACATCGACACGCTTTCTTTTGGTAATTTCTCTCTGAGTCGCAAGCTTATCCCCCCCCTCCTAAAGCAACACGTATGCAAGGTGCTAATTTTTAACTGCGTAAAATTTGTGGATACATAACATTCTTCGTAGTCCCATTGTCTGTGCATATAAATAGATTATCCGGTTTACCGACTCTTGAGAATACAACATATAATGGTCCATGGGAAAAACAATCCGTATTGTTTTTCCAAAATTTCCGTATTGTTTTCGGTAATCTATACCGCATTTTTCTAATGATTGCCCTTGAGGTTTGTTCATGGTGATTGCAAATGCTAATCTAATTGGGAATTGCAATCTTTTAAATTAATAAGGCCGATCCGTTGGAATCATGGGAATACGAGGAATAAGAGCAGCCTCACCCTCTTAAGGCCCTGTCAAGATTGTTGCCTCTATTACATTTTCTATTGTTTTTTTTTACGGCCAGTCACGTGCCGTTGCAAAGCTTTGGTGGGTTAATATTTCACAACAGATTATTATTACGCCTATTTTTAGTTGTAGCACGTGTGGTAGGAACCCTGGGAGATTCAACTAGAAGTATTTGGCGAGGCAGGTACTCTGGCGGTTTCCGCAATACATGGCCCAACCATTTCAAACGGCGTTCTTTAATAGTGAGCACAACATCTCTCTGAATATTGCACATTCGACGTATATTCACGTTGGAGATTTTTGACATCATATAATAGCGTTTGATTGTTACATAATTTTTTGGTTGATTATTATGTAATAGGACGTGTTAGAGTCCACTAGTGTAACGGGGGAGTTTAATTAAGATATTTTTCTTCAAGACGTTTTTCAAGACATTTCAAGGCAATTTTAGGATGTTTTTATTCAAGACGTTTCTCTTCATGATTTCTTTAGTTCTTCCGTAATAGGGAATGTTTACCATTGTTAAGACTGAGGTATTCACACGTAACTTGTTTCTTCAGTGCCCGTGGGGAATCCCGACTTGTAATTGAGGACACACATATGAGATCTAACCTAACGATGGTACACATACGGGTGTTGCATAGATTTATTTCAGGATTTCATTTTCTCTGAAGGCTTTTTTTCACAGAAACTTTATAGTCTAAAGTTTTTTGTCCACACTGGAATTCAAATATAATACCAGAGATTCCCCCAATGACCAAAGGAGAGCCTTAACCATCTGGACCAGCAAACTTCTCATAATATTTTGATTCGGTAATACATTCTACATGATAACCTATTGCACGCAAGGAGAGCCCCTTGCGCATACTAGAATGCTTAAATGAATTGTGTGTTCCCATACGGCTGCAATAATTGACATGCAGAGGGGAAATCGATTGCTAGAAATTGCTTGCATTTGATACGCATCTATTTGTTAAGTAATACGTTAGAGAGTGCGATCAGATAATATTGGGGTTTATTCATAACGAAATTTTTAGTAATAGAGTCTTTTACTCTATTGGAACTTGGAGGTGCTATCAAAGCACCTGGAACAAGATATTTTCCAGATCCAATAGGATATTTTATCCTAGAACAAGTAATCTAGAGAATAAGCTTTTGCACATACAAGTTTTATTAATAAAATTATATTTACAAGCATTATTAAAACACAGAAATAAAAACAATTAAAACACAATACACGAAAAAATAAAATATGAAAAAAGCTTATAAAGGATCAAATATAAGCAAAAAACATGAATTAAAGAAAGGGGGAACCCTAGCAATCGATTCCAGGAAGGGGGCTGGTATTAGAGATAAATTTAAGCCATATTAAGAGATGTTTCTGAAAGGTCTTAATGAAAATGCATCATTTCTATTCCTCTATTTGACAGACCTGCAACAAAAAGAGACCTATTTTGCATTTGGTTATTTCCGAGAGGTCTAAATGAAAATGTTACGTTTCTTCGATCCAAGAAAATGCATATTCACACCATCTTGAAAATATGTGGTTGGCCGATACCTTAGCAACAAATTCCGGGGGAGTTGTAATCAGAGATAAATTTAAATCTTATGAAGAGTTATCTCAGAGAGGTCTCAATGAAAATGCCGGATTTCTTTGACTGAGTGCTAGATTTCAGTCCCCCCACTACTCTTAACTACTGGAAGAAACGCCAAGGAGGACAGAGGAAGAACTGGTGGAACCTGGCCAAGTCAGACCTTGAACCAATAGGGGGTTTCAGAAAATTTGGTCACAGATGGTCAACACAGTGGCTCGCCTTTGCAGAGCAGCTGGCACAATATCGATCAACGTGGTCCAAGAAGGTCTCTAAGATCATCGATGCCGGGCAAGGTGGAAACGCCTGATTCCCGCCACAAGTACAAGTAAGAAAGTAAGTAATGTCCAAAAGTAAACATTCCCTGTTACATAACAACCAAAAAGCAAACAAAACTCATTACAGGCAAACCCTTTGATTTAGGCATACTTCACTGTTACAGGTGTGCTATATTATTGCACATGTGCGTGTAATAACGTCTTAAGGGACTAGTAGCTCCAATAGTTTATCACCTATGTGTGCTCTTAAAGCTGGAACCCCGTCAATACTACAGTTCAAGTTTTGTTGTGTATTGGACGGTGGGAATTGTTGTCGTGAACCTCGTCATTAAAATCATTCTGACATTTTTGCAGGCCTAGGATGAAAAGCGATCAGATATTATTCAATGAAAAATTGGAAAATGCAAAAAAAAGTCATTGAAAGTTTTTGAATATCCCCGGCTATAGAACCAATAGCTCAGCGAATAAACACACTACTAGTAATGTATTATATTTTTTTTCGTATTCCAATTTTCAATTTACCAATATTCCTGTTAAGGTGTGTCATTTTGTTCAATCCCTATGTGCTTCGCTTTTCCTCGTCACCATTACTGGCTACAGTTTTGACTCAAAACTTAAGACTCAAAACTACAGTTTTGAGTCTTAAGCGCATTTCCCACTGTGGTTTGTAAAGAAATATTGCTCATTAGTACCCGAGATACGCTTTATAATTTAAATGTGACTTTTCTTTAATGAGATGTAGAAGTTCCATTGAGAACATTTTGCAATTATGAATGACGGTAACAAAGTAAGATGTTGAAAATTTCAGAGAAATTTTTGTTGGGAAGAAGGGAGGGGATGGATCCATTTTCTTATGTCTATCTATGCTTGCTAGCATATACACATGGGAGGCCAGAACGGTTAATAATTTAGTATAAGTGGTACCAAAGAATCTCGATAATTGTTACCTGAATAATTATATCAGAAAATATAGGAAAGACATTACGATACATGAGTAGGTAAAGAACCACCAGACATACAACAAGAATACTAATATTGTTAACAACCTGTTCAGCCTGCTGTCACGTAAGTTCTTAATATTCAAGGAATATTTAGGTGGATGTTGAACTAAATCAAAACGAAATATGAGTGTGTAGATTTTCAAAAAGATGACAATGCAGTATCTCAAGAACGCTTACATTATTAAGTAGGATATTTAAGGGTAAGTTGTGGGGAATTTTGAACTAGACAGAATACTTTTTTAATACTTTTATTACTTTTATTTAAATTACTCTTAAAAAAGAACTTATTCAATGAAAGTACGGTTCATCAAAAATATTGACTAAATAATTAAATCTTATCTAAAATCTCATATACTATCCAATATTTGAATTCTCAAGAAGAAAACTGAAAAAGCGGGAAGCCACCAATTTGCAAGTACTGGTACAAACACTAGCAGCAATAAATAACTTTCAATTTCTCTTCTAATGAAGATCTGGAATCATCCAGGCGGAATATGGGTGAGAATTATCCATGGGTAATTTTTTGAGGGGCGAAACGCCGGGAGAATACGCCGGCTCTTCCAAGGGCCATAACTCCAAATCTTTCTAACAGTCCCTTGAGCCCTATATAAAGCTGCTGATGTTAGTGAGAAAACGAGAGGATTAAACAAATCTAATCCTCAAGCTTTACATATTTTGGTTCAATATAGTCTTGCTTGAAATTACATCATTTTATTTCTTTTGAATTTCTTGGTTTGTTTTTATTATTTGTTTGTTAGGTTTATTAATATTTGTTTATTGTTATTATTCAATCCTAACTTTAAAATACACCGTTTTTTTTTTTGCAAAGACTGGAATACTTTCTTGGTGAGGGGGAGTTGGCTTTTATGTAAAACTGAGTCATGTATTTGTTAAAGTACAAAATGGCAGCAAATAGGAAAGAAATTTGCAATTTTAACTTGTAAGCTAATTTGATTACTATTTTAAGTTTTTTATTGCTTATTGTGTATGATAATCAGTTATATAATATTGTTTTTGTTATATTTCAGCTGTTAATTCTGAAACTCAAGCTGGAAAAGTCCTGCTGCCTGTATCTAATTATTATCTTCGAGTTAATAAAACGACGCAGACCCAGGAAAAGTTTCCTGGGGTCTTTTTCATCCGCTCTTCTGATCGTTATATGAACAGGTCGGAAATCTCTTCTGGATCTGTTGTCCCTTCGCCATTTAATTTGACATCAGATGGCTTACTCCTGACTGCAGGTTTGATGGCTGAGTACAACCATGATAAATTTGAGCTGGTGGTTGTTGGACTGCCTGGCAGTGGCTCAACGGATGAAGCCATTATTAAAATAACTGTAAGTATTTTTTAAAGCTTCTGATAAAATAGTATGGAAAACCAAAAAGAGGAAATTTTTGTCTATTCTCTGAGAAAAAAACAGCGCCAGAATGTTCAAACGACGCTAAAAAAAAACAGAGCTAAATGTAAAACCTAAATAAATATTCCCGGCCGATAAGGTGGAAGAGTTTATGCACATGTGGTCACAGGATCATGACGCCTGGGCTGTTATATATTTTTATATTATATAAATTATTAATTCAGAATATACGCATCTATAGGTTTAACAGCATAAGATGGCCTAACTTTCGGTTCCTCAAACAGTTCTGTAAAAACCAGCTTTGTCCAGCCCTCAACTTTGACGTGTTTTATAGCACTATTAAAAATATAATTCATATCAATTTTGTTTGGTCACAACAGGATAAGCCACTAGTCAAAACCTCGCTCTTTACGCTGAAGTTCTAATTTTGTTCCAATTCTTTAAGAATGATAATATGAAAAAAACTTCGTTTTCTTAAAGAGTTAAAGAGGCTGCGTCCCAAAGTCGAACCTTAAAACGTACAGGAATTAGAAGAGGCAGTTGGGGGGCTGCCGCCCTCCAAACCCCCAGCTTTTAAAGACTCTTTTGTACAGTTTTTTTTTGTGGGGGGACTTCATTGTTACTAATTACTAGTTTCGGCGCAATGGTTCTCCTGTCCTCTTGTGTTTAACATTTTTCGAAGTTATTCCATTATTCATTCATTTCAATTTTTTGTTAATTAAAAGAGGGCCTTTCCGAAGCCAGGAGCGGGGGGTTAGCAAAAAAACAAAAAACCTGTACAAAAGAGTCTTTAAAAGCTGGGGGGTTTGGGGGGCGGCAGCCCCCCAACTGCCTCTTCTAATTCCTGTACGTTTTAAGGTTCGACTTTGGGACGCAGCCTCTTTAACTCTTTAAGAAAATGGAGTTTTTTTCATATTATTTCTGTACGTTTTTCTACAATCCATGGTGGATGTAATTTAATAATTCCTGTACTCCTCGTACAGGAATTAGGAGAGGAACTTGGGTGGCTGCCGCCCCCCCCGCTTTTAAATCATTGTATAAAATAGAAAAAAAAATAGATAGAATGACCGAAATGTTTCTTTTGCTCATAAGAAGCTAATATTCTGTTATCTCTCAATTGATAAGCTGTCCAGGTGTTATCAAAATTATACACTTTTATTTTGATGTTGTGAAAAAAAACCGCCCGTAAGGGACTTGAACCCTTGACCCGAGGATTAAAAGTCCCACGCTCTACCGACTGAGCTAATCACTTGCATGTGTGTAAATATAACTTCTCAATAACTTTTAAAAATTTCAAATTAACATGGGCTCTTATGGAGAGAAATGCGTTAATTAAGTAGCTAATGCGTGGTTTCTGGAAAACAGGGAAGGAGTTATCGGATCGAGCTGAAATTTCGCGGATAAGCTCCTGGGCCCTAGGGGACCTTAACTTGTGAATTTCAGCCCGATCGGACAACGTTAAAGGGGGGCTGGGGTTGACAGGTCGAAACTTTCGGCCAGATTTTCCCCATGAAGGAAAAGTTGGAGGGGAATGAAATTTGGCGGGTTTCTTAGTTGGAGCTCGGGCTACAAAATGCATCCCTCCCCATCCCTCTGCGACCACTGGAACCGAAGATCGCTTAACATTGTCGTGGGTCGCCTCTTTATAGAGGCACGAGTGTGCCTCCTTGATCACTGAATCAGAAAGGCCGTTTAATGAGAATAAATAGTTCTTTTGAAAGTACTAAAAAAACTTTAGCGTAAAGAGCGAGATATTGACTATCGGTGATTCTCCTCATGTACGTAATCGTTTCTGTTTGTTTTAATATTGCTCCTTGCTTTCAGTTTAAAAAACTGTTGTTTTTTTATCTAATTTCTGATCATTTTTTAAATAATGCTGGGAAATCCAGCGCCCCCCATCCTTCATAGAAGTGTCCCTTCTCCCATGAAAACTTCTTCTGAGAAAATATATTCCCACGTAACCCCTGACCCTGATCCCCCAATACACCAGAAAAAATCCCCCCTGAAAACATCTGTAGGCTATACTTCCCAGCAACCAATACTATATGCAGACAATGGGCAAAGTTCATAATTTACACCCTTACCTTGCGGACGGTGGGGGATTAGGTCATCCACAAAAAGATAGTCATTATGTTTTTGACTATGTTGAACAAAGTGGATATTACAAAATTCTGATAGAGTAACTTTGGGGGAAAATGAGCGTGGGAGAGGACCTAGTTGCCCTTAAATTCTTTTGGTTACTCAAAAAGGGCACTGAACTTTTATTTTTAGTTCGAATGAGCCCTCTTACGTTATTTTAGGACCACTGGGTCGATACCATCACCCGAGAAAAAAAAAACACGCTTCCCTGATCTTTCTTTTGGTAAAAAATACAAATTTCCACATTCTTCAGATAGCAGCTTAAAAACTACAGCAGAGTTCCCGGATGCGCTGAATATGATGGTGTGATTTTTATTAAGATTTTGTGACTTTTAGAGGGCGTTTCCCCCTTTTTGAAAATAAGGCAAATTTTCTTTGGCTCTTAACTTTTGATGGGCAAGACTGAACTTGATGAAACTTATATATTTGATGTCAGCACAAAATCCAATGCAGCAAAAAACTGCGAGCTGTTTGATATGTAGTCTTATCGTTGGAACGGGTTACACCCATGTATTGCCAATATTTTGATCTATATTTGTCTTTTTTGATCCATCATCTAAAAACCCACTTTCGGGATGACATTGACAAGTATGGATGCCGTTCAATATGCACCTGACAGACCTGACCAGTAAATGTGCCCTTGAGGCGCCTATACTGATCCTATTGCGTAAGACTGGTACCTATTTTGTTTAAAAATCAAATCATTTGGATTTTAATAAGATTAGTAATTGCTTACATTTGAAGTTGAAACAGTAATTGTCATTTTCCGAAATATTGCTGATTTGAGATGATCCAAATTATTGATGAGCTCCGAATTAGTGGTTTCCAAATATTAATTCAAATCCAGGACATAAAAACAATATATTCACAGCCAAAACCCAATTTGGACAAAAAGAAAAAAAATGCGAGTGAGAAATGTGCTCAGATATATAAATACAATGATGTACATAGTTAAGTATTTGATAACAGTATAATATATATATATATATATATATATATATATATATATATATATATATATATATATATATATATATATATATATATATATATATATATATATAGCCTGTATATATGTATATATAGCCTATATATACATATATATCATGAAAAGAGAAATAACCAATGCAACAGCACAAACACATATATATAAAAAAAAGAGACAGAAGGAAAAAAGGAAGACTGTTTTCCTTAATTAGTGATTAATATAGACCAGCACTTGAATGAGGCCTTAACCCTACTCATCCATACAATCACATAGGTCAAACAGCATAGCCAAACACAATCAACCATAAAGAATAATCCATGGACAGGCAGTCATGTCGTCAACAAGTATAAGACGTCATTTACCAAACAATAGAAAAAATAATAAAGACAATTAATTCAGAGGCAACAACCCAACACAAGGGCTCATCAGGAGAATACACTGGCCTATAGGGTTACGCCACTTTAAGTTCTCTACCCAGCCAAGTGTTGTGGCTACCACAGAATATCCATGGCATCCCCGTGTCAGGTATCACCCCCAAAATACATGCCTATGAAAAAAAACAGCAAATGTAATATATATATATATATATATATATATATATATATATATATATATATATATATATATATATATATATATATATATATATATATATAGCCTATATATATATATATATATATATATATATATATATATATATATATATATATATCAGGCACGTACGCAGGAATTTTTTCGGGGGGGGCCAAAGCCTTCGAAACAGCAGATATAAAGTAGCACTTTTTATAGTAACTAAATAAATGCAAAAAGCACGTATATCGGAAAATACAGGTTAACTTTAATCAGTAGTATTATAGTGGATGGGGGAAGGAGACTGAGGCCTCAAAAGTACGTTTTAGACTCAGGTTATGTTCATACCGATTGTTAAAAAATGTCCTACTTTTGCCAGAAATCCCAAGAAATCATGGGGAAATTAACAATTTCGAAAAATTTTTTTTTTGGGGGGGGGTCCCGAAGGCCCCCCCTGCGTACGTGCCAGATATATATATGTATATATATATATATATATATATATATATATATATATATATATATATAATATAAATCTATAGATAATATACTGTGACATATGGAATGGGGTTCTTATTGGCACTTCTGCTAATTACTTGATTCTGATCGTTTTTTACTAATGTGGGATCCTGAGATGCCTGTGCAGTTTACTAGATGGTACATTAGATGCAAAACATCAGGGGAGCCTGGTCCTTTTCAAATACTGGACATATATATATATATATATATATATATATATATATATATATATATATATATATATATATATATATATATATATATATATATTCGTTAGCGAAAGTATCTAGCAAAAGAATGTAAAATTTTCTTACAACATCAGTAAGAATATTGCTGATAATTCACAGATGTTCGTTTGAAAATTTATTCTCTTAAATTGAATTCATGAGTGATTTTACAGGTATTTCTACACTGAATGTTTAATTTATGGACTTTAATTGAAAGTAACCTATTTTAATGAATGTTGGGTTTGATTTATTACCATACAGCGGTAATATTTGGTTGTTTCCAAATGATTAAAGTAAGTTCTTTTTCGTGTATATGTAATGCAGATTCATGGGATAACTTTTAGGAGATTCAGGAAACAATCAAGATTCCGGAAATGCCTGCATATTCAGCAAAGAGTCAAATCTTTTAGTCAAACCAGTTCGTGGTAACGAACTGTAGTAAGAAGCGACCCGGCTCAATAGTAAACGAAACTCTAAAAAACGGAATTTTAATGCTAAAAGATACATCAAAAGAATTGAATTTTCATGCTGATTTTGAATATATAAGTTTTATCAAATTTAGTCTTTGTCATCAAAAGTTACGAGCCTGAGAAAATTTGCCTTATTTTGGCAAATAGGGGAAAACACCCTCTAAAAGTCATAGAATAATCACACCAACGAAAATCGCACCATCGCATTCAGCGTATCAAAGAACCCTACAGAAAAAATTTCAAGCTCCTATCTACAAAAATGTGGAATTTCGTATTTTTTGCCAGAAGACAGATCACGGGTGACTTTGGGGATGACTTAGTCCCCCACAGTCCCTGGGGGAGGGGCTGCAAGTTACAAACTTTGACCAGTGTTTACATACAATAATGGTTATTGGGATGTGTACAGACGTTTTCAGGGGGGATTTTTCTGGTTTGGGGTGGGGTTGAGGGGAGGGGGCTATGTGGGAGGATCTTTCCTTGGAGGAATAGGTCATGGGGGAAGAGAAATTCAATGAAAAGGGCGCGGGATTTTCTAGCATTACTTTAAAAAAACAATGAAAAAATAAACATGAAAAAGTTTTTTCAATTGAAAGTAAGGAGTAGCATTAAAACTTAAAACGAACAGAGATTATTACGAATATAAGGGTTCTAAAAATACTTTAGTATAAAGAGCGAGGTATTTAGGAGGAGATAAATACCTCGCTCTTTATGCTAAAGTATTTTTTAGTAATTTCAACTATTTATTCTACGGCCTTTCTGATTCAGGGGTCATTCTTAAAGAATTGGGACAAAACTTAAGATTTAGTGTAAAGAGCGAGGTATTAACGAGGGGACAAACCCCCTCATATACATAATAAAAATATAAGAATATAAAAGTTTGTTACGTAAGTTAATTGTTAAGTTACGTATATTTTATATACAGTTACGTATATTTTAAGTTACGTATATCTTTCCTTGGAGGAATAGGTCATGGGGGAAGAGAAATTCAATGAAAAGGGCGCGGGATTTTCTAGCATTACTTTAAAAAAACAATGAAAAACTAAACATGAAAAAGTTTTTTCAGTTGAAAGTAAGGAGTAGCATTAAGACTTAAAACGAACAGAGATTATTACGAATATAAGGATTCTAAAAATATTTTAGTATAAAGAGCGAGGTATTTAGGAGGAGATAAATACCTCGCTCTTTATGCTAAAGTATTTTTTAGTAATTTCAACTATTTATTCTACGGCCTTTCTGATTCAGGGGTCATTCTTAAAGAATTGGGACAAAACTTAAGATTTAGTGTAAAGAGCGAGGTATTAACGAGGGGACAAACCCCCTCATATACATAATAAAAATAAAAGAATATAAAAGTTTGTTACGTAAGTTAATTGTTAAGTTACGTATATTTTTTAACAATAAAAACGTTTGTTAAAAATTAAAAGTTCTAGTTGCCTTTTTAAGTAACCGAAAAATTGGAGGGCAGCTAGGCCTCCTTCCCCACCCCTTATTTCTCAAAATCGTCTGATCAAAACTAAGAGAAAGCCATTTAGCCAAAAAAAAGAATTAATATGCAAATTTCATTTTAATAGTTTATGTGTGGAGAGCCAAAATAAACATGCATTAATTTAGAAGCGCTCAGAAATTAAATAAAAAACCAGTTTTTTTAACTGAAAGTAAGGAGCGACATTAAAACTTAAAACGAACAGAAATTACTTCGTATATGAAATGGGTTGTCCCCACTGCAATCCCTCGCTCTTTACGCTAAAGTTTGACTGTTTGGCACCATTCTACTTTTTAAAACAATTAAAAACTTTAACGTAAAGAGCGAGGGATTGCGGTGGGGACAACCCATTTCATATACGAAGTAATTTCTGTTCGTTTTAAGTTTTAATGTCGCTCCTTACTTTCAGTTAAAAAAACTAGTTTTTTTTATCTAATTTCGAAAAAGACCGTGGCCACATTCTTATCTACCGTGGCCACAGCTATATATATCTATAAGCAGGTACTACTACGAAGAGTTAGGAGAGGAGGTGACTTGGGATAAAAAGGTCTTTGTGGGTGTTTAACCTACCTTCCTCCACCTTTAAAAAGGACTGGAGGATTGCCACAAGTTGAAAAATTTCTAAGTTACAATATGTTGAGTTGCGATGGGTAGAACTGTTTTGCACAAGAATATTTTGCCGAAAACGAAATTAAGACTATTTGGTTCGGGTGAATGTTGTTTTTGTTTAACTCCCCTCCCCTCCAAACGGGTATAAGCTATTCTAATTTTCTGATTATTCTGCCTGTCTAGCATTCTACCCACTTTCTGAGAAAATTCTTTTTGTTTCGCCTCAAATTAGAATATGTGTATGAACCTTTCTTAAGGAAATGAGATTTGCCACTGAGACCCTAATCTTGTGCTTCTGAACTTACAATATACTTATTTGTTAGGTCTGGATATCAGAACCTGAAGATCAGCTGAAAATTCTTTTGAATAAGACCTTAGAGGAAGTGAATGAAGATGTTTTTGCACCTTTGTCAGGACTTGTGAATGTGACAACACCGTATTTGTTAGTCCCTTCAGGTTTAAAGGATTTTATTGATAACAAGAATCTGCTATTCGAAGATAAGTAAGTCTGTTATGGTTTTTAAACGCTTTTATTTAGCTTCGTCTGCTTAGAGGACCAAATCAAAACGTGTCTACGGAAATGGTACTGATCATACACGAACAGCTAATGATATTTTTCGTTTGGCAGAGAGAAAAGTGCGGTATCAGCATGTAATTTTGCATGTGGATTTTTTTTATAAAGCTGGCATCATTAGACCTGTTCTAAAAAAAAATTGAAAAGATTTGTTTTCTATCCTAAAAATTACCAATGATTGAAAAAAAAAACGAAATGGAAATCTTTAAACAAACTTGAAAAAATATCTTGATTTCCAGGAGTTCCAAATAGTAAGAAATAATTTTTTCCTGCAATCTGAAAGATTGAAATTATGTGAGTTTAAACTTAAAGCATGGATCCATAAACTCTAAAATATTAAATATTGGAATTATATTCTGCTATATTTTTTTAACTTTATTTGGAATAGTTTTTCAATTATCAAACAGTCTAAAGTACTAATGACTTTGAAGAGGAAATTTGATTTTTTGGAATTGGTCTTCTGAAAAAAAAAGAAAAAAGCTGCTATATGCAGTTATACAATTTTTGGTAATAGTGGGAGCCAAATTTAAATAAAGAAAAATGGGTGAAAAAAAAAATCAACAATCAATAAGTTAAAACATTGCACCAAACAGCCAAAGAAGCAAAGAAGATACATAGAAATATATAGATAATATATAGATATATAATGATCTATATAGATAATATAGATATATAGTAATAATGTAGATATATAGAAACATAGAAGGTTTATAGATATATAGAAGAGCTAAAGAATATATATATATATATATATATATATATATATATATATATATATATATCTATATATATAAAAATAAGTTGTCTGTCTGTGGATGGATGGATGGATTTGTCAGGTGACGTCACCTGAAAAAACTGGATTAGGTGACGTCAAAACTGAAAAAACTAAAAAAAGGCAAAAACTACAAAAAAAACTAAAAACTAATAAAAAAAATAAAAAAGCTAAAAAACTAAAAAAACTATAAAGGTAAAAACCAATAAAAAACTAAAAAAAAAACTGAAAAAACTAAAAAAAGGCAAAAACTACAAAAAAAAACTAAAAACTAATAAAAAAAGTAAAAAAGCTAAAAAACTAAAAAAACTAAAAAAACTAAAAAAAGGTAAAAAACTAAAAAAAATAAAAAATAAAAAAAAACTAAAAAAAAGGAAAAAACTGAAAAATAAGCTAAAATAAAGGTAAAAACCAATAAAAAACTAAAAAAAAAAGGAAAAAACTAATAAATGACGACACTCAAAGAGAAAGCGACCAGGACAAAAGGAATGTTCGATTAGCAATCAACAAAGCACCGGGACACAGGGAGTATAAATGACGACCAGGACATAAGTAAAAAAAAAAAAACTATCTATATATATAAAAATAAGTTGTCTGTGGATCTGTGGATCGTGGATCAGGTGACGTCACCTGAAAAAACTGGATCAGGTGACGTCAAAACTGAAAAAACTAAAAAAAGGCAAAAACTACAAAAAAAACTAAAAACTAATAAAAAAAATAAAAAAGCTAAAAAACTAAATAAACTAAAAAAAGGCAAAAACTACAAAAAAAACTAAAAACTAATAAAAAAGCTAAAAAACTAAAAAAACTAAAAAAAAGGCAAAAACTACAAAAAAACTAAAAACTAATAAAAAAAATAAAAAAGCTAAAAAACTAAAAAAACTAAAAAAACTAAAAAAAGGTAAAAAACTAAAAAAACTAAAAACTAAAAAAAAACTAAAAAAGGTAAAAACTAAAAGAACTAAAAAAGAAAAAAATAAATGACGACACTCAAAGAGAAAGCGACCAGGACAAAAGGAATGTTCGATTAGCAATCAACAAAGCACCGGGACACAGGGAGTATAAATGACGACCAGGACACAAGTAAAAAAAAAAATTAACAAAACTAAAAAGAAGGTAAAAACTACAAAAAAACTAAAAAGAAAAAAAAACTAAAAACTAATAAAAAAACTAAAAAATCTAAAAATCTAAATAAACTAAAAAAGAAAAAAAAAAGGAAAAAAATAAAGGAGAAAAACAAAACTAAAAAACGAATGTATATACAGACCGGTACACCGGGATACAAATGACGACCGGGACACAGGGAATATAAATGACGACCGGGACACAGGGACACAACTACAACGGGGACACCGGGGGAAACAGGGGGATATAAATGACGACCGGGACAAAAAAACTAAAAAGAAAAAAAAACTAAAAACTAATAAAAAAACTAAAAAATCTAAAAATCTAAATAAGCTAAAAAAGAAAAAAAAGGAAAAAAATAAAGGAGAAAAACAAAACTAAAAAACGAATGTATATACAGACCGGGACACCGGGATACAAATGACGACCGGGACCCGGGACACAGGGAATATAAATGACGACCGGGACACAGGGACACAACTACAACGGGGACACCGGGGGAAACAGGGGGATGTAAATGACGACCGGGACACCGGGACAGGGAATGGTCGATTAGCAATCACCATCAACAAAGCTCAAGGGCAATCATTAGAATCATGAGGTATAGATCTGAATACAGATTGTTTTCCCATGGACCATTATATGTTGCATGTTCAAGAGTCGGTAAACCTGACAATCTATTTATATGCAAAGACAATGGGACAGCAAAGAATGTTGTATATTCGCAAGTTTTACGTAGTTAAAACCATATATATATATCTATCTATATTCACAGGTGGGACATAGGGACACAACTACAATGGCGCGTAACTATTATGGCGCGTAACGACTTACGCGCGCGGGGGGGCTTGGGGGGGGGCGCGAAGCGCCCCCACCAACTAGGTGTTGGGGTGGCGCGAAGCGCCACCCCAACAGCTAGTATATATATATATATATATATATCTATATATATAAAAATAAGTTGTCTGTCTGTGGATGGATCAGGTGACGTCACCTGAAAAAACTGGATCAGGTGACGTCAAAACTGAAAAAACTAAAAAAAGGCAAAAACTAAAAAAAAAACTAAAAACTAATAAAAAAAATAAAAAAGCTAAAAAACTAAAAAAACTAAAAAAAGGCAAAAACTACAAAAAAAAACTAAAAACTAATAAAAAAACTAAAAAACTAAAAAAAGGCAACAACTACAAAAAAAAACTAAAAACTAATAAAAAAAATAAAAAAGCTAAAAAACTAAAAAAAACTAAAAAAACTAAAAAAAGGTAAAAAACTAAAAAAAAATAAAAACTAAAAAAACTAAAAAAAAGGAAAAAACTGAAAAATAAGCTAAAATAAAGGTAAAAACCAATAAAAAACTAAAAAAAAAAACTGAAAAAACTAAAAAAAGGCAAAAACTACAAAAAAAAAACTAAAAACTAATAAAAAAAGTAAAAAAGCTAAAAAACTAAAAAACTAAAAAAACTAAAAAAAGGTAAAAAACTAAAAAAAATAAAAAATAAAAAAAACTAAAAAAAAGGAAAAAATCTATATATAAAACTGGATCAGGTGACGTCAAAACTGAAAAAACTAAAAAAAGGCAAAAACTAAAAAAAAACTAAAAACTAATAAAAAAAATAAAAAAGCTAAAAAACTAAAAAAACTAAAAAAAGGCAAAAACTACAAAAAAAAACTAACAACTAATAAAAAAACTAAAAAACTAAAAAAACTAAAAAAAGGCAACAACTACAAAAAAAACTAAAAACTAATAAAAAAAATAAAAAAGCTAAAAAACTAAAAAAAAACTAAAAAAACTAAAAAAAGGTAAAAAACTAAAAAAAACTAAAAAAAAGGAAAAAACTGAAAAATAAGCTAAAATAAAGGTAAAAACCAATAAAAAACTAAAAAAAAAAAACTGAAAAAACTAAAAAAAGGCAAAAACTACAAAAAAAACTAAAAACTAATAAAAAAAGTAAAAAAGCTAAAAAACTAAAAAACTAAAAAAACTAAAAAAAGGTAAAAAACTAAAAAAAATAAAAAATAAAAAAAAATAAAAAAAAGGAAAAAACTGAAAAATAAGCTAAAATAAAGGTAAAAACCAATAAAAAACTAAAAAGAAAAAAAGGAAAAAACTAAAAAAAATTTTCATCTAAAAAAATAAAAAAAACTAAAAAAGGTAAAAACTAAAAGAACTAAAAAAGAAAAAAATAAATGACGACACTCAAAGAGAAAGCGACCAGGACAAAAGGAATGTTCGATTAGCAATCAACAAAGCACCGGGACACAGGGAGTATAAATGACGACCAGGACATAAGTAAAAAAAAAAAACTATCTATATATATAAAAATAAGTTGTCTGTGGATCTGTGGATCGTGGATCAGGTGACGTCACCTGAAAAAACTGGATCAGGTGACGTCAAAACTGAAAAAACTAAAAAAAGGCAAAAACTACAAAAAAAACTAAAAACTAATAAAAAAATAAAAAAGCTAAAAAACTAAAAAACTAAAAAAAGGCAAAAACTACAAAAAAAACTAAAAACTAATAAAAAAGCTAAAAAACTAAAAAAAACTAAAAAAAAGGCAAAAACTACAAAAAAAACTAAAAACTAATAAAAAAAATAAAAAAGCTAAAAAACTAAAAAAACTAAAAAAACTAAAAAAAGGTAAAAAACTAAAAAAACTAAAAACTAAAAAAAACTAAAAAAAAGGAAAAAACTGAAAAATAAGCTAAAATAAAGGTAAAAACCAATAAAAAACTAAAAAAAAAAACTGAAAAAACTAAAAAAAGGCAAAAACTACAAAAAAACTAAAAACTAATAAAAAAAGTAAAAAAGCTAAAAAACTAAAAAAACTAAAAAAACTAAAAAAACTAAAAAAAGGTAAAAAACTAAAAAAACTAAAAAAAGGTAAAAAACTAAAAAAAATAAAAAATAAAAAAAACTAAAAAAAAGGAAAAAACTGAAAAATAAGCTAACATAAAGGTAAAAACCAATAAAAAACTAAAAAGAAAAAAAGGAAAAAACTAAAAAAAAATTTCATCTAAAAAACTTAAAAAAAACTAAAAAAGGTAAAAACTAAAAGAACTAAAAAAGAAAAAAAAAATGACGACACTCAAAGAGAAAGCGACCAGGACAAAAGGAATGTTCGATTAGCAATCAACAAAGCACCGGGACACAGGGAGTATAAATGACGACCAGGACATAAGTAAAAAAAAAAATTAACAAAACTAAAAAGAAGTTAAAAACTACAAAAAAACTAAAAAGAAAAAAAAACTAAAAACTAATAAAAAAACTAAAAAATCTAAAAATCTAAATAAACTAAAAAAGAAAAAAAAAGGAAAAAAATAAAGGAGAAAAACAAAACTAAAAAACGAATGTATATACAGACCGGTACACCGGGATACAAATGACGACCGGGACACAGGGAATATAAATGACGACCGGGACACAGGGACACAACTACAACGGGGACACCGGGGGAAACAGGGGGATATAAATGACGACCGGGACAAAAAAACTAAAAAGAAAAAAAAAACTAAAAACTAATAAAAAAACTAAAAAATCTAAAAATCTAAATAAGCTAAAAAAGAAAAAAAAAGGAAAAAAATAAAGGAGAAAAACAAAACTAAAAAACGAATGTATATACAGACCGGGACACCGGGATACAAATGACGACCGGGACACAGGGAATATAAATGACGACCGGGACACAGGGACACAACTACAACGGGGACACCGGGGGAAACAGGGGGATGTAAATGACGACCGGGACACCGGGACAGGGAATGGTCGATTAGCAATCACCATCAACAAAGCTCAAGGGCAATCATTAGAATCATGAGGTATAGATCTGAATACAGATTGTTTTCCCATGGACCATTATATGTTGCATGTTCAAGAGTCGGTAAACCTGACAATCTATTTATATGCAAAGACAATGGGACAGCAAAGAATGTTGTATATTCGCAAGTTTTACGTAGTTAAAACCATATATATATATATATATATATATATATATATATATATATATATATATATATATATATATATATATATATATATATATATATATATCTATCTATATTCACAGGTGGGACATAGGGACACAACTACAATGGCGCGTAACTATTATGGCGCGTAACGACTTACGCGCGCGGGGGGGCTTGGGGGGGGCGCGAAGCGCCCCCACCAACTAGGTGTTGGGGTGGCGCGAAGCGCCACCCCAACAGCTAGTATATATATATATATATATATATATATATATATATATATATATATATATATATATACAAGATATAAAGAAGATATGCATCGTTTGAAGGACTTTACCTTTGGAAATCAAGATTCCTACTTAAGAATAAACGACGCTTCTTGACTACTATGGTCCCTGCGTCGACCCTGCAGTGCATTCTTGCAGCGTGATTCGATCTCTGGGTCCCGTATTACCAAGCTAAGGTCAAATCCACTGCGCCACCACAGGACAATAGATTCCTATCTCTAGCAGTTGTTTGTGTTTGAAATTGTTGCGAAAAAAAAACTTTTCCCATACTGACCAACGGTCTGCATTCGTTGGTACCGATCTTCCGATTCCATGTCACCTGCTCGGAGTGCAATGCATGATTGGGGGTAAATCCTCCGACGCTTTCCGTGTCTTTGCCCAGTTTTTCAATGTACCCATTTAGAGCTGGGTCGATTTTGGCTGAGCTTAAAGGGCCACAATATTGACCCCCGTTCCAAACCAAATAACCAGACCAGTGACACGATTGTCGTTAGTATGTTTTGGAAAAATTTGCTTCTTTTTATTTTTATTTTTGTTTATAATTATTTAGAAGAGTTCGATTTTGTAATACGATTTTTTCACTACTTGTGCCAGGATTTTTTGGAGGACGGGAGGAAACTTCACAAAAATTATCAAAAATTTGCTTGCACGCCATTTTTTTACGAGTTGGACATTTTTTTTTGTGGTGGTGGGGGGTCTTTAAATCTGGTAACCCCTCTACCTCATCTTCTGGATACGGCCTTGTTTGTGCCTCATAATAGCCGTAACTCATATCTTGGCTGTGTATTCTGTAGGCTTATCGCCTAAATAGATACAAGACAATACAATAGCCAATATTATGCATGATACATATAATAATAGATATAAGATAATATCATCAGAAAATGTATAACTGTGAAACATTAATTATATTTAGATACAACATGATACATCTCAACCAAAAAAACGAAAACATTCAGTATTACAATCTCAAAACCCAATAAGGATTCCATGGCTTGTAGGGAGGATTTTAATATGAAATAAAACTTTTAACATTAAACTATTACACATTTAAATATATAATATGTAAATTGGCTGGTTTTTCTACTTGACTTTCCAGTAGACTATCCTTCTTATGAGACTGTTTCGGTAACATATTATTAAGCTGTTTTTCACATTCAATTTTTTCTTTTCCTATACGATTCCAGCAGAACAATGGCTAAAAACAAACTCTTCTGATGCCGATATTTTTGGAAAAAAAAAGTTCGCATGCAATGACCGCTATAAATAAACAAATAAGACATAGTGACACACATTCACAATTCATTCATATCCTTTGATATGTTTTTTTTTGGTACTTGTGTCTTATAGCCACGACACTCAAGTTCTGTCGGGAAGTGAAGTTTGGTTAATGCTAATGAAGTAAAACAAAATATAATGAAAATATAATACTTTATTAACAAAACTATGAAAACTACAACAAAGAATCATGTTTAATTAGTGCAGGAGGCTTCTAGAAACATTTATGTAGGTTTATTTGGTTATTATTTTTAATTTAGAATGTCTTTAGAAATGTTTATGCAGTTAATTGCCACGCCTTTGCAAAATTTAAATTTGCTCTAGCGTAGTGATTTTATCTGTAATAGTTTATATTTTTGTTTATTATGTAAATAAAAGTCAAGTCAAATTATTAAGCTGTTTTTCACATTCAATTTTTTCTTTTCCTATACGATTCCAGCAGAACAATGGCTAAAAACAAACTCTTCTGATGCCGATATTTTTGGGAGAAAAAAAAGTTCGCATGCAATGACCGCTATAAATAAACAAATAAGACATAGTGACACACATTCACAATTCATTCATATCCTTTGATATGTTTTTTTTTTGGTACTTGTGTCTTATCTATAATTAAATAAAAAAAAAGTTTTTTTAACTGAAAGTAAGGAGCGACATTAAAACTTAAAACGAACAGAAATTACTTCGTATATGAAAGAGGCTGCTTCCTCATCAACGCCCCGCTCTTTACGCTAAAGTTTGACTCTGTCTCTCAATTCTTCTTTTTAAAACAGTAAAAAACTTTAGCGTAAAGAGTGGGGCGTTGATGAGGAAGCAGCCTCTTTCATATACGAAGTAATTTCTGTTCGTTTTAAGTTTTAATGTCGCTCCTTACTTTCAGTTAAAAAAACTTGTTTTTTTATTTAATTTCTGAACGTTTTTGAATCAATGCATGTTTTGATTTTGGCTCTCCGCAGAGGAATAATTAAAACGAAATTTGCATTTTTTTTTTTTTTTTTTGGCTAAATGGCTTTCTCATAATTTTGATCGAATGATTTTGAGAAAAAAAGAGCGGGGGAGGAAGCCTAGTTACCCTCCGATTTTTTGGTTAATTAAAAAGGCAACTAGAACTTTTAATTTTTTACGAATATTTTTATTAGTAAAAGATTTACGTAACTTATAAATTAGCTTACGTAAAGAACTTTTGTATTCTCATATTTTAATTACATATATGAGGGGGTTCGCCCCCTTGTCAGATCTTCGCTCTTTACACTAAAGCTTAAATTTTGTCCCAATTCATTAAGAATGACCCCAGAATCACAAAAGCCGTAGAATAAATAGTTGAAATTACTAAAAATACTTTAACGTAAAGAGAGAGGTATTAGGAGGAGGTGAGCCCCTCAAATGGGTAATAATTTCTGTTTGTTTTAAGTTTTAATGCTGTTCCTTACTTCCAGCTGAAAGATTTTTTCATATTTATTTTTTCATTGTGTTTTTAAATAATGCTAGTAAATCCTGCGCTCCCTTCATGGAGATTTTCTTCCCACATTACAAATTATCGATGGAAAGTTCCACCAGCATATCCCCCTCTTCTCAACCCCTCCCCCAACCCAAAAAATCCTCCTGAAAACACCTGTATACTTCCCAATAACCATTACTATATGTAAGCATTGGTCAAAGTTTGTAACTTATTGCCCCTCCCATGGGGACTGTAGGGGAGTAAGTCGTCCCCAAAGACATAGTTATAAGGTTTTTCGACTACGCTGAATAAAATGGCTATCTCAGAATTTTGATCCGTTGACTTTGGTAAAATAATTAGCGTGGGAGGGGGCCTAGGTGCCCTCCAATTTTTTTTGGTCACTTAAAAAGGGCACTAGAACTTTTCATTTCCGTTAGAATGAGCCCTCTTGCAACATTCTAGGACAACTGGGTCAATACGATCACCCCTGGGGGAAAAAAACAAATAAACACGCATCCGTGATCTGCCTTCTGGCAAAAAATACAAAATTCCACATTTTTGTAGATAGGAGCTTGAAACTTCTACAGTAGGGTTCTCTGATACGCTGAATCTGATGGTGTGATTTTCGTTAAGATTCTATTACTTCTAGGGGGCGTTTCCCCCTATTTTCTAAAATAACGCAAATTTTCTCAGGCTCGTAACTTTTGATGGGTAAGACTGAACTTGATGAAATTTATATATTTAAAATTAGCATTAAAATGCGATTCTTTTGATGTAGGTATTGGTATCAAAATTCCATTTTTTAGAGTTTTGGTTACTATTGAGCCGGGTCGCTCCTTACTACAGTTCGTTACCACGAACTGTTTGATAGTTTATATTTTTGTTTATAATGTAAATAAAAGTCAAGTCAAAATGTGGCACATGATTTTCTATACTTTAAAAATATTATATTGTTACAAACCCATGTGACAATGCAAACAGTATTTCAGATCAATTTGTGCCTTCAAATTAACTCAACCGTTTAAATATTGGATCAATATCTCGTTTGAATGATTCACATTGATACTAGTTGATCAAATAGCAGCCATTACCATTAGCCTACTTCAGGGTTGCCACTGGCAGTATATTTGCTCTAATTTAGTAACTGTTTTCCAAAGTAGTGACAGTAAATATTTCTGAAAACAGCACTTTTTTGCCAGTAGTCACAAAGTGAGTGGCAATTCTGCATTAGGGCATATACATTCAATCAATTTGAGGTTTTGCAAAACTGTAAAAATTATTTACTGTTGAATAGTCTAAAAACAAACAGTTTAAATCAAATCATTTCCACAATTATTTTCCAAATTTAAATTGAAATGAAATTGTAATAAATCTACTTGTTGTTATTCAATTGAAATGGGACACACTTGCCCATAGATAAGAGCGCATCCGGAATTTATTCTCGGTTAGGGGGGGTATTGGGTACAAAATCTTTTAAAACGCATTAACATTCGTTTGTTTGCATTTTTGTTACGTTTTTAAGTGCGGCAAAAAATTTTAGGTAAGGGTTCAAACCTGGAACCCCTCCCCTCCCCACTTGGATGCGACCTTGTCCACAGATGACATACAGATTAAGTTTACTTACAAATCTGGATCTATAATTAGGGATCTAGGGAATTGACCCCTTGATCTGGCATCGTGGATACCAGTCTGTTATGTATTCTGAAATCAACAGTTCTGAAAAATATACAATTTCAAGCTTTTTCTCGACGTGTAAGGCTCCTCTTTTCTTCGCTTAACTTTGCATGGCTTGTACACACTGAATATCCCTTATGTTAATATTATCCAAAAATCTGAAAATTTTCTCAGTGTCGTAGCTACGTGGCCGTTGGGAAAAAGGGTGATCCTTCAAAGTTCTTGAAAGATCTCATGAAGATCCTTGAAAGTTCTTGATCAAATCTCATGAAAGTCCTTGGAAAATGGGGGTCTTGAATAGACAACCGTTAAAAATTTATGTGTGCAGAAAATTATTATTTCTAAAATTGAAGGGAAATGTTTCACATAAATTCGGTTATTTTATTCGCTAATAGCGTAGGTGTACTTTATTTGACCGCTGCTGTCCATGATATTACATTTACTGGAAATCCAAATCAAGTTTTCAAAAAAGAGTAACAGAGATATTTTCCGGACATGTCAATCTTTAACTATGCTTGCGAGTTGGCGTGCCAAAACATCTAAGAGGAAATAATACCAAGATAATAAAAAATAATAATTACTCTACCAAATGCCAAAGCTTCTACGTCTCATGGTCTAGATTTCACATTTGAAAATCACTGAATTAGATCACACATAAACCCAAAGCCCCAAACCCTGGTGCATGGAACGCTTGAGCAGGGTGTAAAAAAGGGATTAAGAGGGTGTTCTTAGGGAAGATTTTCATAAATTTGTCTTAAATTTCTTTTATCAGTAATTTCATAATGAGTAAGATTTCTATACAGATACAGATTAATATTTCAGCAATAACCATTGATATTTATGTAAAGGAGTTCAAGGATAATGTTTTCGAAGTCGGAGGTAATGAACATAGAAAAAGGTTCTGTGTCCTCATTTCTACAAGAATGATGAGGAATCAAATATTTTGCGCATAAAGCAAAGAAGAAGAAAAAAAATAACAAAAATGAAGAACAAAATCAAATCAAGTAGGCGAGGAAAAACGAGGGTAGTGTTAACTTGTGGAAAAATACGAAAAGAAAATAAGCAGATATTTCGACAATGACCTCCGCCAAGTCGTCTTCAGTGCTCACAAAAAAAAATTGCCTTTTGAAGTAAACATCAGGAGAGGAGAAAAGACACTAATATTTTAAGCCCGATTGAATAGTTTTAGAAATCTAAATTAGATTTAAAATATCTTTTTTATGCTTAGATAACTTCGAAGACCACACTGCCTTTCCATGACGAAAGTAAAACAGTTCAAAATAGGTATGATACCTTTTTATTGACAGTGAATAGATATAAAATTATTTAACTGGATATTTCGAACACACATACAGTGTTCATCATCAGCAGTAAAAACTCTTTAGTTTTTAAGTTTTAAACTTTTAAGTTTTTACTGCTGATGATGAACACTGTATATGTGTTCGAAATATCCAGTTAAATAATTTTATATCTATTCACTGTCAATAAAAAGGTATCATCCCTATTTTGAACTGTTTTACTTTCGTTTTTTTTTACCTATTATATCTCCATACCAAAAGTCGAAGTATGTATCCAATGTTTTTTTTTTTAATGACTTATTGTACTCTGAGGAGTGAGTCTTCTGACTATGAGTCTTCATCCACTCTAAGTATTGTGATAGGAGTATTATCTTAATTAAATGTCGTAAGGGGGAGGAGAATTGTTTCTGTACCTTTAGCTCATAAGGCTCCGTTACATGACTTTGTATATGAACGTTATGGAACTTCTGCTGTTCATAAAATGAAGCCAAGACATCCAGTGTATTGCCATATTGCAATTTTTACTTTTCTCTATTTAATTGAATCATAAAAATAAAAGAATAGATAACTTCCATGGACAGTATCAAAACTGTTTTTTGCTACTTTGTATAATTTATGAAGTATCAATTACAAGAGACTGTGTTTTTTTGGAAAGCCAATGTATAGCAGTTTCTCCGTTTTTTTACTCTTTGTTCAACCCCGTCTTTGACTTTCTGCCCTTATGTTTTACCTGGCGCAACAGTAGAAACTAATGTGAAACTTTCTTCGTTTTTCTGTATCTATTATATATTGTTTCTTTTTTTTTTTGTCAGAAAAAAAACTCAACTGTGTTAACTCAGGATTGAGAGCTAAGTAGACTTAGCGCCTTATTTGTGCGTTGTCAAATTGGTTATATCCTGAGTAGTTTTCTAATACTAGAAGGTGTTTCTAAATAAGCCCTGATTTTTCTGTCATCTCTTGACTCTCTTAAAGCTTTGTCGACACATGTGGTCTTAACTTCTTTACTAAAAAATTAATCTAACGAAATTCATTTCAGCATATATTGTTTTTTTTACCACACTTTAGCATCGGATTTATGTAACAAAAAATTGCAAAAAATGCAGCTGCGTGAACTTTACAGCTGGGCTGATAGCTAGACAGGCTTAGTGTCTTGTTTGACCGTTGCTACCAGCTGCCAGAACAATGTAGCTGGGCTGATAGCTGGACAGGCTTAGTGTCTTGTTTGTTCGTTGCTGCCAGCTGCCTGAACAATGCAGCTGGGCTGATAGCTAGATAGACATAGCATATTGTTTGTTCGTTGCTGCCAGCTGCCTGAACAATGCAGCTGGGCTGATAGCTAGACAGGCCTAGTGTCTTGTTTGTTCATTGCTGCCAGCTTCCTGAAGAATGCAGCTGGGTTGATAGCTAGACAGGCTTAGTGTCTTATTTGTTCGTTGGTGCCAGTTGCCTGGACAATGCAGCTGGGCTGATAGCTGGACAGGCTTTGTGTCTTGTTTGTTCGTTGCTGCCAGCTGCCTGAACAATGCAGCTGGGCTGATAGCTAGATAGATTTAGTATAATGTTTGTTCGTTGCTGCCAGCTGCCTGAACAATGCAGCTGGGCCGATAGCTATACAGGCCTAGTGTCTTGTTTGTTCATTGCTGCCAGCTTCCTGAAGAATGCAGCTGGGTTGATAGCTAGACAGGCCTAGTGTCTTGTTTGTTCATTGCTGCCAGCTTCCTGAAGAATGCAGCTGGGTTGATAGCTAGACAGGCTTAGTGTCTTATTTGTTCGTTGGTGCCAGTTGCCTGGACAATGCAGCTGGGTTGATAGCTAGACAGGCTTAGTGTCTTATTTGTTCGTTGGTGCCAGTTGCCTGGACAATGCAGCTGGGCTGATAACTAGACAGGCTTAGTTTCTTGTTTGTTTGTTGCTGCCAGCTGCCTGAACAATGCAGCTGGGTTGATAGCTAGACAGGTCTAGCGTTTGATTTGTACATTTGAAAAGTGAAGGCATAATGACTTTTGTAAATAACATGATAACTAATCCTCGCGCCAAAAACCTGAATTTGTAGAGTATTGACGCTCAAAGAATAGATTTTAGAAATTAACTCTGCTGTAAGCATTTTCCAAGTTCAGTTTTTCCTGCAGGTTCAGTTTTTATGATCTGAAATTTTAAAAGGCTAGTAACAATGGGCTTTAACCAAGAACTTATTTCTTCTTTGTTGAAGCTGGATTATAAAACGGTCGTGTCAAACTTTAAAAATCGCACATCTGTCCAGTCCTTTAAAGACCGGACATTTTTTTTCTTCAAAATAAGTTGTCTCCAATGGATAATTTTTTTTTATATACGCATGTCCAGTCAGAATTACAACTTTTTTAGAATGAGTGGGGATATCAAAATATTGTTTTTCCTTGGACTCTTGGGTCAGAGTCTCAGGGAGGTCAAAACAGTTAATTATTTTGCCATTTTTTATCCATCATTTCATGTGTATAGACCCTCAGGACCGATCTGGAAATGAAGCGGGGGCACAGCGGAGCTATATCGATCTCCTTCTCTGTATTGAGGCAGTATTGCATAATTTGTTGTCCTTTTAGGTGTTGATATCAAATAAGTGTGTTTTTTTAGGTGTCTTCTTTATATACATGTGATCAATCCAAACAAAAGGGACTTTGTTCCAGTATCCGAAATTCTACGACTGATCGATGAAAAATACGATATTCTTAAGACTTACTACAATGCAAGCCAATCTGGTATAGTATCCATAACCGTAAGTAAAAATTATATCGATGATATCGAAGGCTAGCAGTTAAATCAGATGATTTATTAGACACAGACACAGGATGTGTTTTTTTTGTTGTTTTTTTTTTTGCGGGGGCAGCTTAAAAAACATACAAGAAATATATGAATTACTTGCAAAATATAAGAAATTCTAAATATCAAGATGTGGGTGGGAGGGGGGGGGGCTTTTATCAATATTCGTATTGGCAAGGTCGTTCCTCAATTTTTTATTTTGGATTTGAAGGATTCAGGCTAAACAAAAGTTATTTTTATTTATCTTTCTAGTATCCTGGTAAGAGCTATTCGCTTAGTTTTTAAATTACACATCTTTTTCATGTTCTTGTTTGCATCTAAATGATTATTATACGTGTGGTAAGCCAACTCCCTGATGATGCTATAATATTCCTGGCTAAATTTGAACTACGAATGGAGCCGCTGCGTAGTTATGTCTTTGAAACGAACTGGTTGGCGTTGTTGTATTATATATTATACGTGTGGTAAGCCAACTCCCTGATGATGCTATAATATTCCTGGCTAAATTTGAACTACGAATTGAACCGCTGCGTAGTTATGTCTTTGAAACGAATTGTTTGGGGTTGTTGTATTATATATTGTTCCTGTTTTCGTATTAAATTCACTAATTTTCAGTATTTTCAATTATTATAAAAATTAGTTAAATAAATAGCGTATGTTGATTTTTTATGTTGCTTTGGGTTCATATCTTTCAGCATGATTTTATGTATGTCTAATATGAATGTTTTTCCCTTAATGATTTTACCCATTATTACATTTATGTTTCATTTATTATAAAAATTACTTTAATTACCTTACTTTAAATTCTACAAAAAATGGACTTCAGTTGCTTTAAAGCTGAAGTACCAGGAAACCAAGCTTCGATCAGTGAATCAAATTTTGGACATAAAAATAATGTTCAATGTATGCCCCTCCAGCGAATCCCCATAGAATATTCCCTCAGAAAAACCCTTCTCCCTTTCCCACAGGAAACTTTTCACAGACAATACCCTATGGGAAGCTCCCAGCATGTAAAATTGACCAACCAAGTTCAGAGTAATAGCCTACAAATAAAAAGACTGGAGAAAAGAAAGAATTCTGGAATATTCACCTTTTATTCAAAAATACTGTTAGAATATATGTTGTTGAATATCCGGTAGGATCTATTTTTCTATTTTATTTCTTTTAATTCTTCTTTTCGTGTATTTGGAGGTTGATTTGTTGTGACAGAGTAAGATAAAATTAAAGAAAGTAATTTGTTTGATTGTTTGAAATACTATGGGACCGAGCTTCACTTGATGAAAGAAAAGATAGTTTTTATAAGAACTTTAGTTTCATTTTATTTTACTTGGCAAAACTTTTTGTATATATATACTACAAATTATTCTTAACAATTCCATTAACAATCAAATTAAATTCTAGTGTGGCTTTTCAAATATTCAGTACAGACCCTCATCTTCACCAAAATTTATTATAACCATTCCAAGTATTTGTGACCTCATTCATTTGAAAAATGTTGGGAAAATTCGACTATGTAAAAAGTATTCCAATAAAAAATTTGACTACTTCCAAACCCGTCAACTTTGGAGTAGAAGTCTGTCCTGTTATCTATTGTGCTAAGCATGTCTGTAAATGTTCCAAGGCGTTTAATACCCCAAAAATCCCCCCAGAAAATATCCCCTGTGAGAAATACCCCCCTCATCCTGGAAAATCTTCCCCAGAAAAAGCCGGAAAATACACCCCTCCCCCCTCCACGGAAAATATCTTCCGTGGAAAGTACCTCCCCATGGAAAATGCTCCCCCCCCCCTTGTGGAAAATAAGGTTTTCCAAAATTTAAGAATTTTATTTGATTTTTTTTTAAAATCCCGATGAAAAGTGCTAAGGAACGGGAAAAAAGGAATTTAGGCACCATAAGCTTCTTAAATTCTTACGGACGAATGTGTTTTGAAATTCTACGAGTTTGTTTTTTTTCACGTGCCAAGTGTGAAACTAGCACAAATTACTATTAATAAATAAATAAAACCCACAACGAACAGAAATTACAATAGATAACTTAGTCAAACTCAAAAGGAGCAAAAATTAAAAGGAGTGGAAGGGACAACACCCATGTCTTCTCAAGGCCATTTGCACTTTACTAAAAATAATAATAATCATGTATTGTCAGTTTAATATACATACTCTGATGTTTATTCCTTATAGTCTTAATCCCACTATATTTGTAAAAGTCAAAAAGTGAAACCACAAAAAAGTATTTTGTTTTCAGTAAAGTGCAAATCATATTCTGGCCTTGAGAAGGTGTGGCAGTTCTCACCCCTACTTATGCTAATTTTTGCTCGCTTTGAGTTTGAATGGGACTTGGTATTAACCAAGTGACATATAGCAATCGCCAATTCTGTCGGTCTGTCTGTCTGTCGGTCCCGGTTTTGTTACTTTAGGCACTTCCAGGTAGGCTAGGACGATGAATTTTGGCAGGCGTATCAGGGACGGGACCAGACTAAATTAGAAATAGTCGTTTTCTCGATTTGACCATCTGGGGGGGGGGGGAATTGGGGGGCCGGTTAATTCGGAAAAATAGAAAAAATGAAGTATTTTTAAATTATGAATGGGTGATGGGATCTTAATGAAATTTGATGTTTGGAATTATATTGTGTCTCAGAGCTCTTATTTTAAATCCCGACCGGATCTGATGACATTGGGGGGAGTTGGAGGGGGGAAACCTAAAATCTTGGAAAACACTCAGAGTGGAGGGATCGGGATGAAACTTGATGGGAAAAATAAGCACAAGTCCCAGATACATGATTGACATAATCGGAACGGATCCGCTCTCTTTGGGGTAGTTGGGGGGGGGGGGGGTAATTTTGAAAAATTAGAAAAAATGGGGTATTTTTAACTTACGAACGGGTGATCGGATCTCAATGAAATGTGATGTTTAGAAGGATATCGTGTCTTAGAGCTCCTATTTTAAATCCCGACCGGATCTGTTGACATTGGGGGGGGAGTTGGGAGGGGGAAACCAAAAACTTGGAAAACACTTAGAGTGGAGGGATCGGGATGAAATTTGGTGGGAAAAATAAAAACAAGTACTAGATACATGATTGACATAAATGGAACGGATCCGCTCTCTTTGGGATAGTTGGGGGGGGGGGGGTTATTTCTGAAAAATTTGAAAAAAATAAGGTATTTTTAACTTACGAACAGGTGATCGGATCTCTATGAAATTTGATATTTAGAAGGATATCGTGGCTCAGAGCTCTTATTTTAAACCGACCAGATCTGGTGACATTGGGGGGGGGGAGTCGGGAGGGGGAAACCTAAAACTTGAAAAACACTTAGAGTGGAGGGATTGGGATGAAACTTGGTGAAAAAAATAATCACGAGTCCTAGATAAATGATTGACATAACCGGAACGGATCTGCTCTCTATGGGGTAGTTGGGGGAGGGGTTATTTCTGAAAAATTAGAAAAAAATGAGGTATTTTTAACTTACGAACGGGTTATCGGATCTCAATGAAATTTGATATTTAGAAGGATATCGTGTCTCAAAGCTCTTATTTTAAATCCTGACTGGATCTGGTGACGTTGCGGGAAGTTTGGGGTGGGGGAACCTAAAATCATGGAAAACGCTTAGATTGGAGAGATCGGGATGAAACTTGGTGGAAAAATAAGCAGAAGCCTTACATACGTGATTTACATAATTGGAACGGACCCGATCTATTGGAGGGGGAGGTTAATTCTGAAAAATAAGAAAAAATGACGTATTTTTAACTTACGAAGGAGTGATCGGATCTTCATGAAACTTCATATTTAGAAGGACCTCGTAACTCAGATCTCTTATTTTAAATCTCAACCGGATCAAGCGTAATTGGGGGGGGGGGGCAGTTGGGGGGGGCGGAAATCTTAGAAAATACTTAAAGCGGTGAGATCAGGATGAAACTGGATGGCAAGAATAAAAACCTGTCTAAGATACGTGACTGACATAACCGGACCGGATCTGCTCTCTTTGGTGGAATTAGAGGGGGGGGGGGTAATTTTGCAAATTGAGGTATTTGTAACTTAAGAAAGGGTGACCAGATCTTAATGAAATTTGATATTTAGAAGGATCTTGTGCTTTAAAGTTCTTGTTTTAAATTCCGACCAGATCCTGTGACGTTGGGGGGAGTTGGAGGGGGAAACCGGAATTCTTGGAAAACATGAAAATTGGGGTATTTTTATCTTACGAATAGATGATCGGATCTTAATGAAATTTGATTTTTAGAAAGAATTCATGTCTCAGAGCTCTTATTTCAAATCCCGACCAGATCTTTTGACATTGGGGGGAGTTGGAACGGGAAATCTTGGAAAAACACTTGGAGTGGAGGAATCGGGATGAAGCTTGGTGGATAGAATAAATAATGTCCTTGATACGTGATTGACAGAATTGTACTGGATTCGCTCTCTTTGGGGGAGTCGGGGGGAGGGGTTCAGTGATTTGGCGAGTTCGGTGCTTCTGGACGTGCTAGGGCGATGAAAATTTGTAGGCGTGTCAGGGAGCTGCACAATTTGACTTGATAAAGTCATTTTCCCAGATTCGACCATCTGGGGGGGGGGCAAAAGGGAGAGGAAAAATTAGAAAAAATTAGGTATTTATAACTTAGGGGTGGGTGATCGGATCTTAATGAATTTTGATATTTAGAAGGACTTTGTGACTCAGAGCTCTTATTTTAAATCTTGACCGACATTAAGCCTCTTATTTCCCTTTTTAAATCAATCTATTGGTTCATAGAATTTTGTTAGAGCTCATACCATATGATCTCTTGGCTCTTAGCTCTTCTCGCCTCGTCACAAGTGCCTTATGAGCTCTTAGATCTTGTTTATATTGTCTTTTTCATAGAAAAAACATTTTTTATCTTTTTTTCTGTTTGATTCCATAGTTTTTACTTTGAGAATTATTTGACTTTATCTCTGCTTATTTTTTGTTTAGTGATGCTCTTTACTTTTCTTTAAAAAACGTGTTCCGTATGTTTCGCATTAATAAATAGTACATGTAAGTAATCAAATACAAAAAACAACATGTTTTTGAACTGAAAGTATAGAACAACATCCTTCCCTAAACGAGCAGAAATTATTACGTATGTGAAAGGGGTTACCTCCTCCTCAAGACCTCGCTCTTTCCGCTAAATATTTTTTTTACAGAATTTTAAAACAAAGCTTATTATTCTAATTAAACGGCCATTGTGTTTCACGGACCGTTCTTAAAGAATTAGGACAATAAGTCAAAACTTTAGCGTAAAGAGCAAGGTCTTGTGGAAGGCGCAACTCCTTTCATATACGTAATGATTTTTGTTTCTTTTTAATTTTTAATATTGCGCCTTACTTTCAGTTTAGAAAACTTGTTTATTTTAATTTAATTTCTGATTGTTTTTAAATAATATCGGGAATTCCGACTCTCTCTCCATGAAAAATTCCGGTTCTTGTGTAATATACGCCATTCATTCAATTTTACGCTATTTCTTCCTTAGTTTCTTCATTACTTTAGAAACAATTCTGGGCTATATATTTGTACGTTAGGGGGGCGGGGTAAAGTATAGTGGGTCTGCGTGCAAAACGTGTTAGGTATAATTATTCTGCATGTTATGAAGTAAGAATTATTTTCTGAATTCAACTGTCCAAATACTTTACCCCCCTCCCCTCTCATGTACAAATATATATCCCAAATTATATATTTCCCATCTATAGACCCAAGTACCAAAATTCCTTCCCCCTATGGGAAATAAAAACAAATCTCAAATAAAATACTCTAATTTGGAAAACCTTATTTTCCTTTGGGGGTGTTTTCCGCGAGGAAGGGGGTCTATTTTCTGCCAGGGGGGGGGGTATTTTCCTTGGGGTAAATGCTGGCCACCTTGTAAACACTAATATAGAAAACAGAATTATGAGAAACGCACATGAATGTGACATCATTCATTGTTTTTCAAAATTAAGGCTCTTATTGGATTTTTACAAATTCTTGACCTATCTAAATAGTTTTTGCAACAAGAAATAAACATGTGAGGATAAGAATACCAATAAAGTGATTTTTATTCCCTCACCCTGATTATACAAATTGCAGAATGCTACCAAAGACTGGAAAAGGGACATGGGGGTGAATTTTAATGCTTTAACATATATTTTATTGTATTTAATTTACAACAAGTATAAAAAAATTACTACCTTTGTGCCACTGATAGTCCACGGCTTATTACCCTATAGAAGTAAAATAAATTCAAAATTAGCTTAATTCATATTTATTAAAATTCCATATTAATATGTTTCGATAGTAAATATTGAATAATATTTGAGTTTTATCTTTATTTAGATCGAGCCTAAAATGGTCTGATAGTGACTAGATTATTTTCTTTTAATTAAAGGTTCATTCTTTGTGAATCAGCTAGTACTGGTTTGGCATGTAAACACAGGCTAGGTTAAAAATAGGCTTTGAAGAAGCATACGTTTTGCTTTTGACCCAGCTTAAAGCAAAAGTAAAAATTGACGCAAAACAAGTAAAGAAAGCTTTTGTTATTACCTAAAGCTTACACAAGGTTTCTATTTGTTAATTTTTCTAACGATTATGCTTAGAATTTCAAATGAAACATATCGTATGAACCAAGCAGCGCTGTTCAGTTGAGAAATATTAATTAGAAGGATATGTTTATTGAGAAGTGCGGTTGAACTGATAAAACTCCTGAATTAATACATGCTATCTCAATATGAGTATTTTGTTTCTAGTATTTCAGAGAAAATTTTAAGCTTGATAAAATATAAACTTCTTTATTTATTGTGAGGTCAGCACTATTCTTTATTTTTTTAAAACTTTCAACGGAAATTTTCTTTAAATAGAAGTATCTGGAAGAGAAACTTTATAGAGGTAGTGTCGGTGATGCTCAAACGTCTTCTCATTTTAAATGTAAGTCAGTGGTTCCCAACCCATTTCGGGCCATGCCCCACTTAGACATTTCCAAAATCCTGATGCCCCCTCGATATATTTGAATTTTGTTATTCAAAATTTTATATGTAATCACCTGGAAGAAGCTTGAAAGGTCATTAATTTGATATTTATTTTCGGGTCGTCCTCTAGGCATATTTTATACTGCATTACGTACTTTTAATACTATCATGTATTTTTGGCTCCTTAAATGAATATTAGTATAACGTTATTCACATGCAGATGTTGTTTCTTTTTCCAAAATTAAGGCTGAAAAGTATGGTCAGCTGAAGGATTTATGTCCTGCCTATGACCAACTAAAATATTGCCATGCCCCACCGATGGGGCCTGCAGCCAACGTTGGGAATGACGGCTGAAAATGGACCTGATTTCAAACCTGTTTCTTTTCAGCCAGCTCTTCAGTCTTTTGAAGGTGTTGTTGAACCCGCCGTGGCGGCGTTGATTGCTCTACTCGTTGTAGTATCTGTTGCTTTCATCACAACCATTCTGTCTTGCTGCTGTTTACATTACTGGTAAGCGAGTTTCTTAAGCTAAACTCTGCTAAGGTAGCTAATTTTGTAGCTTATCATTTTGAAAGGTAATGGAGCTAGCTTTTAAAAGCAATTACCTATGCTAGCTGGTATGAAAACTCTCAATCCTCCTGCTGCCAATTTTAGCAGAAAGACAGGGTTGCCGCCTCTAGTTTGAAGTGGAGTTATAGTAGGATATTTGGTCTGTGATATTGAAGAATTACAGTGAACTTTACGCTCCAAACTGTTAAGCAAGGCCGTTTGCAGGGTGGGGGTCGTTCAGGGTTTGAACCCTTTAAAATTTTATCCGACACTTAAAATCGTAACGAAATGCATAAAACGAATTTTTGATCCATATTTTAAAGTTTTTATTTAATCCCCTCTGGAACCAAAATCCTGCATACGTCCTTACTAGGAAACTAGCTTTTAAAGCTAAACTCTGCTAAGGTATGCAAAGAAACTTATGTAGTAGCTCATCCGTTTGAAGGAGAAATAATCAATAGGAAACAGAGGTTTTGTTTCTTGTAAAATATTTAAAAATCTGAAACATAGAATCGAAATACATTTTTGATTTAAATTTCTTTAGAAATACCACTGGAACGAAACTCAGTTTTTATATCTCTTTGTTTGTGTTATCCTTTAAATAACGAGAAAGCATGCCAAATAAATTTAAGATTAAGACCTAATAAAACATAATTAGTATAAAATATGTAAGTACTGATTTTTGTGTCATTCCAATATGTACACCAGGTAGCAAAAAGCAAGCAACTTTAATCTCTTTCTAATTTGCATCACCCAAAATTCGAAATATTTCTGATTCTCTGGGCTAATCGTATACAAATTATCACACAATTTTTGTTTGTTGATACCCCCTCCCCGTTGAAAAAATCCTATTATTGTACCTGCTTTATTCCAAAGAAATGTGAGTCTTAGGAAGTTTACTGTGAATAAATTTCTTGCCTCGTAAAAAGTGCCGATACTTGTCCTATAGCGTCATAAATTGATTGAGCCCCAAAAATTTGTCGCAAAAACTCATTATTATGCAAAGACTTTGCATAACTATGCAATACTAGGCTTCCTGGATTTTTGAATTATTATTATTTTATTTTTGTCTGTTGTTAGTTCTTATTAATGGTTTTGTTTCTTTTTGGTTTTACTAATTTTTCGAAATCTGTCTCTTTTTTTCAAACCTCTCGATTTTTCAAATGTAGAAACTTCTAGTTGACTCAAGTTTATCCGTAATAATCACCTTAGTTTAAGACGCCTCTTTATTAACAGACATTCCTCTCCCTGTTTTTACAATTATATATGCAAAGAGGGAGACAGGAGGCCATATTCTATTCAGGAGTCTTTCAAATTCTGAGTTTTCTATTACTAATTCGTCTGATGATACTCTTTCCATTGTTTTGTTTAAGTTTTGGTTCTCCAGGGTGGTATATTGGACCCTGTGTTATTCATGCCTGTGTTTTTCTTTTTGAATAAAATCTAGTTTTTGCTAATGATGTTACGATCTTTTGCTCTCATTTCAATTTGGATGACGCATCTTAGAATTGAACCAATGTTTCAATTAATGTTGTGATTTTGTCGCAAACAAAACATTGCCATGATACTGAAGAGTGAATCACGGCAGTAAAGAGCGAATATAATAATATATTCGATATTAATATAAAAAGAGCAAATATAATTCCAATATAAAATTTTTAAAATAATAATGAATCTCATTTTAGAACTTGTATCTTAAATGTTTGGTTTTTGGTGACAATTGAACCATTGGCGCAGAATGCCCACATGGCCACAACACTAGGATAACGATTTTTAAAACTACTTTGACCTGTAGTTATATTTTCCTCTTCCTTTTGTCTCTTTCTTTCTTTTCCTTGTAGCTCTCTTTTTCGTTTTATATCTCCTTTTTTATTTTCCTCCTTTTCCTTTTTGTCCATTTTCATTTGCTTTTCCCTTTTCCATCCCTGTTCTATATTCCTCCCTTTTCCCCTTTTCCTTTACCATTCCTTTTACCTCTTTCTTTTATCTTCCTTTTTCTTTTAATCCTCCTTTTAAATCTCCTCTTGCTTTTACCAAGTTTCAAGTTAAAGAACTAGCAGGGCTGCCACAGTGTCAAATTTTCTTTTAAAAGTCAGGAATTCATTCAATGCATAAAATGGTCAGAGATTTGGAGAATAATCATAAATTTCAATCAGAAAAAATTGGATTTTTCTCTTTTTGGGCAAGCTCACTACTTCAAATGGGCCAAAATTCTGCGTTTTCGGTCTCTCAATTTGTGTAAGATGGCTTTTCAGTGGTTTCTTCGTAAGATTCATTGCTAAAATTGATTAACCTTATTTCTTTTTATTATTATTTTTGACTTATACTACTCCCTTAATGTTTTTTTTTTACACAAGATCTGAAAAGAAAGATCAGACAAGAAGTAATCGTTGTTCGCAAACATAACTGATGATTGTTTTTTTTTAGTATTAAGTTTTTCAAATTTTGCAAGTGAATGTAGAACAAAGAAATGCAAAAATCGTGATCGCGCATGATACTGATTATTAAAGGGGATAAATCAACCAAATATTTTAGTGTTTTGACTGAATATCCTTCTCTGAAGCTATTAGCTAATGTCTTCTGACGCACTGAATTTGTTTTTTCTTCGGCGTAATGTACCTTATCGAGTCATCAGTTTTTTTGTTAGATTTTCTTATCTCGAAAGCCAGGAAAGTCGTATTTTTTTCCAATTATTTTGCGTGTTTAAGTCCTGCTATTGCTACTACGACTGTTTAAGCCACCAATTTAAAACAATATAAAATTGCTTTTTGTTTGCAAGTCCTTGTCAAACCTGATAAGATCTTAAAATCCACCAAGTCAACCGCCAGAATTAAATTTTTAATATTTTCTAACCTTGTAACTTGTTTTTAAAAGCAGGCCAGAGAAGAGAAGGAAGCATTCATCGTCCAAACCCCCTATTCCTACGAATCTTGGGCCAGAACCAGTGAAAGTCAAAGCTGTTGAAAATTCAAAAAATGGAACAGATAATCCGCTGTGGATGGAACGGTAAGTATCTTTATCGTAGTTTAATGCAATAATGAAACTAGAGCAAAACAAGACCTTACTCAGGGAAGGGGCTAGGAGGTTTCACCCACCCTTGAAATGTGTATCCGATTTTAGATTCTTAATTTTTTTTTCTCTTGTCGCCGAGTAAACTGTTTCAAGTTCAGAAAAAGACGAGTCCGGTGGTTTCATTTTTAATCAAGCGCTGTTGTACAAAATTCCTAGATGGCATACTATCTCTTTTTGAATGCTATTAAGATAAATGGATCCTGGCCAAAGAGAAGCCTAAAGTGAGTCCTGGTCAAATCCTTTTTATTCAAACTTTTTTATGGCACTTAGTATTAACCAAGTGACATATAGCAATCGCAAATTCTGTCGGTCTGTCTGTCGGTCCGGGTTGTGCTACTTTAGGTACTTCCAGGTGAGCTAGGACGATGAAATTCGGCAGGCGTATCAGGGACCTGACCAGATCAAATTATAAATAGTCGTTTTCCAGTTTTGACCATCTGGGGGGGAGGGGAATGGGGGACCGTTAATTCGGGAAAAATAGAAAAAATGAAGTATTTTTAACATACGAACGGTTGATCAGATCCTAATGAAATTTGATGTTTGGATGGATATCGTGTCTCAGAGCTGTTATTTTAAATTCTGACCGAATCTGGTGACATAGGGGAGGAGTCGGGAGGGGGAAACCGAAAATCTTGGGAAATACTTAGAGTGGAGGGATTGGGATGAAACTTGGGGCATTTTATCTTACGAATAGGTGATCGGATCTTAATGAAATTTGATATTTAGAAGGAATTCATTTTTCAGAGCTCTTATTTAAATCCCGACCGACTCCGACTGGAGTCGAGGAATCGGGATAAAGCTTGGTGGATAGAATAAGCCAATGTCCTTGATACGTGATTGACGTAATCGTACCGGATTCGCTCTCTTTGGGGGGGGAGGGGTTCAGGGATTTGGCGAGTTTGGTGCTTCTGGACGTGCTAGGACGATGAAAATTGGTAGGCGTTTCAGGGAGCTGCACAAATTGACTTGATAAAGTCGTTTTCCCAGATTCGACCATCTGGGGGGCTAAAGGGAGAGGACAAATTAGAAAAAGTTAGGTATTTATAACTTACGAGTGGATGATCGGATCTTAATGAATTTTGATATTTAGAAGGACATCGTGACTCACAGCTCTTATTTTAAATCCTGACCGGCATTAAGCCTCTGATTTTCCTTTTAAATCAATCTATTGATTCTTAGAATTTTGTTAGAGCTCATACCGTATGAGTTCTTGGCTCTTAGCTCTTCTTGCCTCGTCACAAGTGCCATATGAGCTCTTAGCTCTTTCTTGGGTAAGGGGGGGGGGGTAATTTTCTTTTGTCAAGCATTGTACGAGAAGAATAGGATTATTGGCTTACATTTATCTCAATGACATTCAAAAAAGATACTATGCCGTCATGCAGATTTGTACACCAGTGCTTTATTTAAAATTAAAAATGTTACTTAAGAGAGAAACCCCTGGAATGGTCCTTTTCTGCACTTGAAACAGTTTACTCGGTGATTTGGGAAAGAAACTTAAGAATCTAAAAATCAAATTTTATACCAGTCTTCTTGCCGTTTTTCCCACTCTTCTCCTACTAAATAGGAAGTATTACATAAGATGACAAAAGAATAATATTACAAAGCGAAAAATCCTGAAGGTTTCAACTATTAACAAATGCAGTTATTATGATCGATTCATACTTTTAAGGAGAATGTTTAAAGTATTTAGTTTCTTCAAGATCCCATGCTCAGGACTGAAATTCCAAGATCTTGGGGGAAATCCCAGGTTATGACAACCATATGACGGAATCAGAAATAACGGGAAATAACGGGATCCGAAATAACGGTAAGTCCTGGCCAAATCCTTTTTCTTCTAACATTTTTTTGGTAAAGGAGGTGGGGTTGGTGGGTGGAGGTGGGTGGATGGAGGTTAGTTAAAGGAGGTGGGGTTAATTTGCTTTTATCAAGCATTGTATTCGCAGAAATATTTGATATTTTGATCTGTTGCCGATACAATTGTTTTTTCTGGTGTTTGTTTGTGGCCTAGAATAAACATCTCTTGTATACACAGCTAGTCTTTAATTATGCATCTATTTTGTTTATAGACTGTCTTCGTACATTATGAACAGTTTTTTGGTGTGAAAGATGAACCAAATCATGTTTCTCTTTCCCTTTCTATTATAAACGGAGGTCACCTGACAGTAAGCTCTTAGCAATAAATTCTAGCCCCCCGTTTTAACTGTCTCGGGTGTTCAGAAAAACTATATGTTTCAGGTATAAACGCAGTAACGAACATTGAAGCAGTTTTTTTTCAGAAATAATTTCTTTTCTCGGGAAGAGTTTGCGGTGGGGAGGATGTCGGAGGGGTTAGGGATTTGAATTGTAGCTTAAATTAGGTTTAGTTGCAGTTTATAGTTGAAACCATTTTTCAGGTTTTCGGCTCCCTTGTGAAGTTTATTTACTGTAATATAATAATAATTTAATTTTTTATATAAATAATTTTGGTTTAGTTGTATATTTTCTTAACAACCGAAGTACTTAACCGAAAGTCTTTAAAACAAACTTAGTGCGAAAATCTTTAGGTTGACTATGGAAATATGATAGGTTTTTGTATCTTCTTCATTTGATACCTGTAAACTCTGATTTTTTCAGTCTTAAGGTTTCGATCAGTAAAACAGCATTCAAACATTTCTTTCATTTTGGTGCACACTCAGGCCCGTTCGCAGAATGGAGAGGGGCTTTGGGACCTTTCTACATCTGGAATCTTTAGGCTTTACCGTTATTCTTATGATTTGTCGTATGTTTTTTTCCTACTTGTAGGTTTGAAAATGTTAAAGCAACAATTCTTTTTACTGATATCAGACTCTATTAATCTAAAATGGACTGGGAATAAAACTGTAATTTTACTGTAATTGATCATTATGGATTTTTTTATATTCCCAAGAATTGTTTGAAGCCAACATCGAGTTGTCTTAAAGTATACCTAAATTGGATTGAAAAGGTTTTGGCAGGTTAAATAGTTGTTTTTAAGGTGGCGGGCCTACTTGGAACATAATTCTGCTTTCTTTACCATCTCGTGCATTTTAATCCCCAAAAAGAGAAGTATATAGCAGTTTTGGGTCAAACATGGTCACCAAATACTCTGTATTTCCGATGCCTGTGAAAAAATAATTTGTCTTGTTGTTCAAGCCAGGGGGCTGTAAGTCTCACATGGTAAATTATCTTTGATTTTACTGGAGTGTCTTTTCAGACTAATATTAATAATTGTATTATTGATAAATAAAAGAGGATACCCATTGCCAAAAAGTATGTCCCTGATAAAGTCTAGTTCAGCTGTGATGTAGGAATCAGAAAAAATGTTTAGGACACGATCGACGAGAGATATTACGACAACTCTTTTAACTTCTGGGGGGGGGGTGTGATTCGAATTGTAAATATCTATTGTTTTTTGTTGGTTTTCTGTAAATGGTAAAATTGAGTTCATTTACGTTACGAATAATTAGAATATCTAGGAATGAGATTTTATTTGCAATTCAATTTCTAAGGTAAACTGTAAATTCCTATCATATGTATTATGGTGATCTAAAAAAAAACCTAAGTTCATTTTCCCCATAGTTCCAAAGTGAAATTACGTCATCCATGTAACGTCCCCAAAAGGTATGTTTAAAAAAATAAGAATTTAATGCCCAATTTTCAATATGCTCTACATAAATATTCGCCAGTAACCCGGAGAGAGGCGCAGCCATGGGTAAGCCATTTTTTTGTTGGTAGAAAAAATTACGGAATCAGAAATACATTGAATACTTGTTACAAAGTTTAACTAAGGTCAGTAAAACGTCGCAATCTAATCCTATTGCTGAAACTTCTATTAAGTCATAATTTTCATTTATTTTATTTTCTAATAATTTTTCGAATTCTGCTACATTAATATTTGTATACATAGACACAATGTCAAAGCTACTGACAATTGTATTTTCTGAAATATTTGCCTTTTTGAGTTTTTCATCTAAATCTGCTAAATTACATATATAAGATTTTTGAGAAAAAAGCAAAGGTTTGAAGGCTGTACATAACCATTTTCCAATGTTGGAGGCGGGGGCTTTCGTACGAGCTACAATTGGTCCTAAAGGAATGCCTTGCTTATGTTATTTTGGTAGACCATAAAATTTTGGACAAAAGCTGCCCCGGGGGAAAAATTTATTATATAATTGTAGAGTAATTTTACCATTTTGTTTTAGATCTTATAATTCTTTTATAATTTTCTTAGCAAACTGATCAGTATGATCGTGGGTTATAGTTTTATATGCAGTTTTGTCATTTAGATGTGCATAAATTTTTGTGTCGTAATCTGTCGTATCCATGACACCCAAAGAATTGCTTTTATCTGCTTTAGTTATAATAATTTACCTCCCATATATCCCAAAAATCACTAGAAATCTTAGAAAAGTCTGCACACAAAATAATCTGTATGTTGTATTTATCAATAATTTGAAAATCATAAATCTCCTAAATTCTGTTAAAGATAAAACTCCAGTTACTTGCCGAAAAGGTGTCTCTCAAATACCATGTGACTGTGGTAAATTCTATGTAGGGAGAACCCACCAGAATTTCGAGAAACGCCTACAACAGCATAAGGATGATATCACCAAAGCTCTGAATTCTAATATTACTTCTGTTTCTTTTGATTCTGCTTTAAGCACCCATGTTTTTGAAAATCCTAGCCACAAAATACTTTTTGAAGAATCTGCCATTATGAGCAATGATCTAGGCATAAAGCAAGTAGTTCGAAAAGCAATTGAAATCAGACTTAAGATTAATAATAATATTTCCTTAAATAGGGATTTAGGAGAATATTCACTAAATGCTCTATACATAAATTCAATTAAAAATGACCTTACGAAATATTATAAAAAATCAATAGATATTAACACAGAACCTGTCACAAATATACCTATGGAATCAGCAGCGAAAAAAGCTAGGCTGGCATTAAAAACATGTTTTTAAATCATTCTCATTCATTTCAATGAATTGCCTCGTTTCATCACAATATATTTATCAGTCATGGTTGAAGTTCGCTGAGATAAGGATGCTGGGACTGTTTTGAAAAAACTTTTCATTTTAGTTTTATTGATTTTATCCTCTTGTGAGTTGTTTCTTCTTATATATTTTTGTATTGCTGAGGACGGCTCTTGGACACAGGGCCGAAATATTCATTCTGATTGGTTTGCCACCGTCTTGAGAAATTTCCTTTGGTTTCTTCTTGTTTTTGGTTTTGGTGATGGAAAGGCAGTGTGGTCTTTGTCGCTATTTACTTTCTTAACCTGGAATTCCATAATTTTACTCCAACTATAAACATAACTTGGTTCGTGTTATTCCATCGTGCTATTTCTACTATAATTCATTATGATTGTCCTTATCATAGAAATTCACATTTGGCTCCCATCTATAACTATTTTCGTTTCAAACTGCTTACTATATTAAGCTACAACTTGGTATTTTGCTTATTTCCGCTTCATGTTTGTAGAGTTTAATCTATATATTAAAATATATTTCGCTTGAAAATGACCATGTGCTATCAGGAAGTGCTTTCAAAGCTGTGTGTGTTGTCTGCCTTAAAATATTGCGTATATTAATTTTTTATTCAGTTTTAAAACTCATAAAACTAATGGAAAAATCTGTGTAGTAGTAATGGGGAAAGCTAAGGCGCAATCAGACCCTCAACTTAAATTGAAATATTATATGATAATGTATGTATAAATGACCACGTGCTATCAGGAAGTGCTTTTAAAGCTGTGTATGTTGTCTCTGCATTAAAATATTGCTTGTATAAAATTTATCAGTTTTAAAACTGATTAAACTAGTGAAAAAATCCGTATAGTAGTAATTGGGAAAGCTAAGGCGCAATCGGACCCTCAGCCGAAATTGAAATATTATTGGATAATTTATTTATTCTATCGGAAAAGTTCCCTGAAAGGTTTTTTCATCCCCCCTTTTCCTTTGAAAAGAAATCCTTTTTATGTCCCTGATGAAAATGCAAAATTATCAATTAGACGAGTGTTCCAACTTGCAAATGTTAGCCGAAAAAAAGGATCTTTGATAAACTCTGCTTCAGGGGCATTATCCCTGATAAACCTCTGATGAATATCCCTGAAAAAGCTATTAACATTGCACCAGGTTTGAACCCTAATAAAAGGAGATTAAAAAACTAGCCCATGGAAATATGGTAAAAAGACGATTTAACTCCAGACCTGAATAGGTGTCAAAAGTTCAAGCTGTGGACTGACTCGATGAGGAAACGAGCTGCGTCCAAATGATAGATTTTCACACCTTGGCTCCACCAGACTAACCGGGTACAAAAATAAGCCAGTGTCATGACTCATTGTAAGACTTGGCTAAGTCCTGATTCGATGTAATAGCAAGTAAATTCTGGTTTGGGAAATTACTCCTGGTCTGATGCTGAAATAAATCCTGAAAGAAAAGATCAAAAAGAAAGCTCTCTGATAAACTCTTCATCAATAATGGGCGTTAAAATAAGAGAAAAAGTCTTACTACGATCCAAGTCGCAAATTAGTTCTGTGCAACAAAATGAATCCAAATCTTAGGAAAGAGGAAGTTCTTTTTCGGTGGCCGGGGAAGTATGCAGGATTTTTGTCTGGGGCGATTGAGGGTCGCAAAAAAGTTTACAAAACTTATTGAAAATTTGTTTATATGCAATTTCATTTACATACTACGAGTCTTATACTGTGGGAGCCTAAATTTCTTCTGTAGTGGAATGATAAATTTCAAAAAAAGAATTTAAGTTTCCTATTTTGAAAATGTATGTGTAGATCTTCTTTTTAAATTGAATTTGTGTCCTAGGCCAACAAAACCATACGAAGAGCAAGAGTTAACAATGAAGATCACAGAGGGTGACTCCCCCAGTCCCAGAACGCCATCTTTTACAAATGGAAGGTCCTCTTCCCAACATTACATGGTAAGTGTGTTTATTCTATGCTTTGAATAACCTGATTCGACTTCTGTTTTTGTGTTTTTGGTATTAACTTTTTATTTTGCCGCTATTTTACTTAGTATGGACCAAAAACAGCACAAATTTTCTCCGAGAAGCTGTACAATTACTCTATACTTATTGAAGTTGGGAGCATAAGAATTTCAAAAGGAGAAATTCCTTTCAGGAGGGGTAAGAAAAACTTACTTCACCCGGAGAAACTGAGAAATAGGGCATACAAAATTTAATCTCTTGGATCTTCCCCCTAACTTCTGTTTCATGTTAATGAAAAACACGATTAGGCTCCTTTTATTGTTGCCAGGTAATCTGAGATTGTCCGCTTATTACAGCTCTATAAGTCCGATTTGTCGCCTTCACAATAAATTCTTACATGGCTTTAGGGTTCAAAACAGAACAAATCCATCAGAACATTAAAGGACAAACTCGTGCCTCATATCATACTCAATTCCGAACCATCCGCTTAGCTTGTAATCTGACTTTAATAATGCTTTGTTTGCATCGACTCCAGTCGTGGTTTACAGGAACTCAAGGTTAAAATAACTGGTCACCCAAAGTACTCTAATATTCTGAGTCAAGTAAGTCTATTGTCTTAAAATGGCCTTGGAGAGGTGCCAAGGAACCAGCACTGGTATAATCCATTGTAAGGATTCTACTCAACTACTGGATTAGAAATTACAAAGCTTGCTTTGTTACTTGGACCTTAGTTAACCGGAGGACTACTTTTACTTTATCTTTTAGCCTATTTGGATTGTTTGATGCTTGCATGGGAGAATGAAGGGAAAGGAGAATTTCTTCTGCCCCTGTGGGTAGATCCAAGAATCATTTCAGTGCGGGTATTCTGGAACCTTAGACCTTCCTGTGCCTCCAGAGGCGCCCAGGGTGTCCAAGAAGAGTCTAGAGTCGTCTCTGAAACTTCCGGCTGCGACGATATCTTCCCACTCCAGCTGTATTGAGGCGTGAAGGTTTCGCAGGCTGTTGTTGTTGTTGTATATACGACGGAGTGTATTTTTGGTCTTTGTCTGGGACGGGTGCCTTCAGGTAACCAGAAAATGTAGATTTGGGGATTCTGGAATCATCCATGCGCAGCACGTTTCCGAGGTATCTCCATCTACGCCTTCGTATGGCCTTGATGAGGGACGGCTGACCTATGATGTTTCTAATGTGCTCGTTCATTACCTTCTGGGTCCAGTGGATGCCTAGAAGTCTGCGTAAGTACATGTTTTCAAAAGACTGAATTCTCCTATCTTGTTCTTGGTTGAGATGCCATGTTCCAGATGCATAGAGGAGGATGGGCAGGACGTTGCTGTTGAACAGGCGGAGCTTAAGCCGGAGAGAAAAAGTACTCGACCTTCAAACTTTTCTGAGCCTTTTGAAGATGCTGCTAGCCTGTCCAATTTGGGCGATGACTTCTATAACTGTGGATCCCGTCTCTCGATGGTGCTGCCAAGATATTTGAAATGGGCCACTTGTTCCACCTCGTTGTCTTTACATTTGATGTTCATCGCTAACTATCGATTCAAAGGTGAGCCGCTAGTTGCCATGCCTTTGATTTTATTGGCGTTGATATTGAGTCTAAACCATCTGCTTTTTAGACTGGAAACTTAGCTGTTAAACTGGAAACTTACAGAATTTAGTTGTATATCTTTTATTGCCAGATCATTTGGATGACAGCTTTTGCTTTCCTGAAACCTTTTTAAAGCTTAATGATGAAGCTGAAAATCTCAACCTTGCAATCAATCGTTCAGTAACTGTACCATTATTTGATCTAAAAGCACTGTTATGTTCTTTTGAGTGTATCTTTCCCATTTTTTGGCTTTAGAACAACAAAATTTGATATTTTTTGTGTTATAATGCTTAGGATGGATGGACATGGGGAATATAATTCAATATTATGCGCTGAAAATCTCCATAACCCTCGGGGCTCTAGAGGGCTAAAAGAATTCCGACCCCCCCCCCCCCCCGTATTTTATTGCCTTAAGTATGAACAAACATTAATCGGCTTGCATATATTGCAGAGACCACTTGCCTATACTGCCGTGAAAGAGCTTGGACCAGTATTCTTCTTCTTTGAGGCTTATACTGCCAGATCATAACATTTTTAACCTATTTAAATTTTTAGGCTAAAATGTTGCTAACCGCTAACTCATTGCTTCTAACTCAGGTGGCACCGCTGTATAACACCTATGCAACTATACAAAAACCTGTTCGATATATTAGAAATAAAATGCGAGGAGCTGATTCTTACGGAACACTAATGCTTGGAGATGAGCCTGGTGAATCTAGTGAATATACTAACTTGGATTTTAACCCTAATAGAAGTCCTCCTGGTCCTAGAATTCCCGGTGTCAAGCCTGCAAAATTGGCGGTAAGTTTTTCATATCCCATTAGTGGCATTCAAATTTGATTTTAGCACAACCTCTGTCATATTAAAAATCTTCAGTAACATGTCAAATTTAGTCACGGTAATGACTCATAAACATCCCAATTATTTCATAAATATCCCTTTTTGTCATATCCAAAAAAATGCATTATTATAAAATAAATAATTATTATTGAATAGTATTATTATTATTATTAAATAATAAATACTAAATCCTAAAGTTTTACTATTAACTAGATGCAGAAAACTTTCCTTTTATGCAAAAGTCTTTGGTAAAAAATGATATGGGTGGTTAGTGCCATGTCGATTTAAAAATTGAATTTGAGTAGGACAAGTTGATCATCCAAAGTATAAGTGCATTTAGTTCAAATATGAGATTTGAGTAATTGCTACTGGAAGTTTCGAGTTCTTTTAAGGGTTTTCAATACCACCAAAATTATTTTGCGATCTCAGCGTCTGTTGACAGTCTAATTTTGCCAACACCACAGAGAACTTTCAAAGCAAATTTGGTAAAATTCATAGGGGATCTTAGATGTATCAACAGCTTGTAAACCTAACGAGAGACTTGTTTAAGGCAAGAAAGAAATAGCATCTCTTACTAATTGTTAAACATAACATTGTCTGTTCTATGTATTGAACAGTTCAGTCTGTTCAATTAAATATTCAGTCCCAGATTTTGCATAGAAGTCCAGTGGACATTGTCCGTCAGAAGTCAACCTAAAACCAATCCAATCTTTCATCTCATAGTTCTATGACTATCTACCTTATTTCTACCCTAGGAATGACGTATGGACGGATGAAGCATAGATATATCTATTTACAGATGAAATGACATTATTTTTATAATTTTTCAGAACTAAAATTCAGTCTAGAGTTTTTCTTTATTTCTGTTGTTTTCTTGTGCGTTTATATTTGTTTATCCTATTTTTTTCATTCTCCGTCACTTTTCGGGAAGACATCCAGATTCTAGACCGAAATGTTAGGATTTAATCATTTTATTCAGTCCAACGCCTGAACTAAAAATTCTGTCCTTTGTTGTAATGTATCAATAAAATTGATACAGTACAATAACAATAAATTAAGTACATAAATTACAAATATTCTAATAAAAATTGATAAAATATCGAAAATCAAAACACGATAGGCTTTGCGCGATTGTAGCATGAAGCTTATTTAGGCAAAAAATAATTATTCCTATAGAAGTCTTAAAAGATAAAGATCGTATCTCCTCTCAATTTCCTAATCTTCTTCGCTAGAATCTTAAAGGTAATTTTATTGAGCACGCAAGCCCCATGTGGTCATGGGTACAAAGAATAAGGAACAAATGTTAAATAGCCCTAATCCAACAGGCAAACATAGCTTAGTTTATATTACTACTACTACCAACCACTCACTGCAGCCGAAAGCCGCCTGAGGCCAACACAGTTGCACATGCTCTTCTTCCTCGTTAATCGATTCAAAGCCTCACTCTTTACACCCGTTCGAAAAGTTCTAATATCAATGATGTCCTTGCTTAGGACCTTCTCATACACCGTTTGGAGACGACATTTTTCGTTTGCCCCTAGTTGGTTGGCCAAAAAGGGAGATCTTGTCGCAATCTGTCCTTCTTCATCCCTAGAAATCCTGTGTTTAGCTTATATCATCGCTGTTTTAAATTGTTGCTTCAACGTTCAATTTTTAAATTTCCTACCATATTTCTTCGTTTTGTCGAATAGTTTTGGACTTTTACGATGTTATGATTTTTATTAGTTTTATGTCGCTTTAATTGGTTTACTGTGATTATTTAAGTTTCCGTTAGCTAAAACCAAATCGACAGTAGAAATTGGAGCTATAGAAAGATGCTTATGATGTTTCAGCTTTAATGTTCATGTTGCATCTTATGTGCTTTGACTTTGGACTGTCAAGATCACAGCGATATTTTGTTAGTTTCCTTCAAACGCTTGGCTTATATCTTTAGAAAGGTATTCTCAAGACATTGTGTTGTTATATATCTATACGTGATGCTAAAAAGCACACAATTGATAAAGGCAAACTTACAGAGGATTGAAATTGTCAAATAATATTCGATTTTTTGAGCATTATTAATGTCTAGTCCAACAGCTTTTAAGAAACTTCAATTTACCTTTTGTTGTGCCTCACCACCGTCTAGCATCTCTGAATGATTATGTAATTCTTCCATCTAAAGGACGATAAAAAATGAGATGCAACTAATTTTTCACAAGACAATGGAACTGAAAAAAGTCTGATAATTCCTTTTCAGATTTGTCTTCTCTTTTTGAAATTTAACTAGATAACCCTATATCTTCTTCCGGTTGTAAATTTTCTTCCGGTTGCTGCAAACCAGTAAAGGACTCACTACGGTCCATAGTAACCAAAATTAAAAATCGCGTTTAAAAAGAGAATTAAGAAATAGTTGCCATTTTTGCTTATAGTGGTAACTATTACCAGTGTATCTACTACCAGTGGTAGCTGGTTGTAGTTACTATTATCTTGATAAATCTTAACAGTGAAATTTTATTTCGAAAATAAATGTATGGGAATTTTGAAAAATAGCCTGAAACGCCTAAAATGACATAAGATCGAAACAAAAAGTAAACCATTATAATCGACATGGTCGAAAACTCTACATAGGAAACTTAGAGTCCCCTGGCTTGAACAACTATGAAAATTAATATATCTAACTAGCTGGGTCCCAGCGGCTTCGCCACCGGGCCCCAGCATGGCACGCGGCAGGCTTTTATATATGGATTCTCATTGTCCCTTGTGTTCTAACGGCAGACAGTGCTGGGTCCTGGCGACTTCGCCACCGGGCCCAAGCGTGGCACGCGGCAGGCTTCTATATATAAATAAATTGTTTGACTTTCGACTCTTCTATGTGCTAATTATCGCATTTTGTAGCGCTAGCCTGTATATCTGTATGTAACTCAGGCTAAGCCTACTTTAAGTGTGTGTCCTCTATTTGCTGTAATAACAAATTGATTTTATTTGCAGACAAGCATAGACGAGCCCGATACTCCAAATGTTTTCTTTGGTTCAACTTTGACATTGAACAAGTCTGGAGAGCCCCAGTTGGTCTCTGATTTACTATGAAAATTCTTGGAGTTAATTCCTGGCCATTACTGGAAACAGGCATGTACCGAAGGATTTGGGTTTCTCATGGCATGGGTGGAGGGAGAAGTGTTACCCCATTTGACCTTTTTGGTTTTTAAATAAAAACCAGGTTTAACTTAAATAAGTAATCTATTGATGCTCACCGCATCCCCTTATAATTAAACAGAGCTCGGATGCCACTGCCTCTTGGCCTGACCCCCCACGCCATCTTTTGTTCTGACTATTTCCCGTGATGTTACTGGATTTTACGGTTTTCGAAAGTCTCCCTCATCCCCCTTTCCCAATTCAAATTCTGCTTACATGCCTGTATAAAATGTGCAATGTTTCTAGGAAAAAAAAGTGGGAGGTATGGTCGGATTTTGTATCCGTGTTGTGTGTTTACTACTTGATTTATATTAATGAGTGCTTATCTGATTTTGTGATAACTTTATTTATTATAACTTAGACATGTCAATATTTTTATTTTGGCACTTTTTTGCGTTAGCCACCATTCAAAACACCATAGTATAGCACATGTTTTTCAAATACCTAAAAATGTTGCAGGTCATGCAAGTCATCGCAGGATAAGCTGATTTTTTCTTGGGAGGTTGAAAAAACGATAAAAATGATTTTTTTTTCTTTTTTAGCCATTATTTTTTAAATGTTTTTCGACCATTTTTGGGAGAGGATGGGGCTCTGTGTACTCATATTTTTACAAGGAATGTGCTTATTACCTTAGACCCCGTTGGATCGAAAATCAGGGCCGAAGCCTTTTATTTTTGGCTCTCCTGAAATCGGAAAGCATCTCACATCCGGGATGGCAATAGTTTATATGTTCATGAAAATTAGCACATGATTTATGAAGGATTTCAATAAATATGTTCACAGCGATTTATATTTGCTTGACTAGTTTGGTCGAGAATTGAGGTAAGAATAAGAGAAACATACAAAGAAACATTCATATGACAATAATAAATATGGAAACAGTAAATGCGTATTAAGACACCTCATTTTGTTAAAACTCGTCTTTTAAAAATGATGTGATTTTTTCCTACATCTCTTCTTCCTTGTGGTATTTCTCTCCCAAGGACGTTATTTCACGGTGCTCTCCTTTTCTTTCTATATTTTTCGGACATAGGGAGAGAGCAATGACCCCATACCAACTCCTATAGTTGCCCATAAGAATCAGGTTATGTTGCCAATCTATTAGTTTTGGTTCGAAGTTCGTATTTAAACTGAGGAGTTGTTTCCTTGAGCTCAGTTATAGATTCTATGGTAATATTAATTTTTACAAAAAAGGGGTAGAGGGTCGGGCCATGTCCCTTCACCAGTGACATGTTGTCATTCAGTTTGTGCTTCAGTTTCTTTTCTATTGACTAGTTTTGTTTTTGACTAGCGCTTCGTTTTTGTATGCCACCTAACGGAGCTTGTTAGTCTTAATCATTCTTTTAAGTTTTTAATTGTTAATACTGTTTCTTTTTAAAAACAAGTTTGAAACAAAGTTTCTGTCACTTCGTGGGATTTCTTATCAGATTTTACTGATGACGCATACTGCCTAAAAGTATTTAATTAAATTTTAGATTTATCAAGGGAACTTGTCCATATTACCACAAAAGCCTTCTGGAAGGCAAAAATCTTCGTTTCGTAACAACAAGCAGGGTAAATTTAAAACCCTAACTTCTTTAGGCTATCGAAAGGATATTTCAGAATTGTGCTGTCACAACGAGGCGGAAAAAATTAATATTTAAACTACTTTTACTGTTAAAAATTTGTTTTCGAGTCTTTCTATGGCACAGACGCGAATAAATTGATATCTTTACTTTTTTGACTGTCATAACATTTGTTGTTTTTTTTTTTTTTTTGGCAAAGTGGGATGGTTCTTAGAACATTGCTGTTTTTTAGGGGATTCGTATAATAGTAAGTAAATGTATGACTTTGACTTTTTTGACTTGATTTTGACTTTTATTAGCAAAATAAACAATAATATAAACTATTACAGATATAAATCACTGTGCTAGGGAACTATTTAAGTTTTACAAACGTGTGCGATTTACTATATAAACATTCCTAAAGGCATCCTAAATTAGTAATAATAATAATAATAATAAAAACTACATAAATATTTCTAGAGGCACCCTGGACTAATTAAAATAATAATAATAAAAGAAAGAAAAGACAATCACCTTCTCTTGAACACCCCCAGGGTAAAAACCACCATCAAAATACAACTCCATCCATCCCAACCCATTTAACCCGCTCTTCCCTCCAGACCTATAACTCACTCACCCCCCCCCAAAAAAAAGCTGAAAAACTAATTCTTCAATAAATAGTCCTTCAACTTGTTTTTTTTTAACTGTGGGAGGTGCTCAGCCACCCTAACACTCACTGGAAGCGATTTCTGTTCGGAAGGGCCAAGATACTTCAATGTAAAAGCGGATGTCACACCACTTTCAATATCCACAACCAAGTTATCACATCTTCTTGTATTATGCCCATGAACAGAACTTCTGGGACGATAAAACTCATTAAAAGTTCCCGGGACCAGATTATGCACAAAATATAACTAAAAAGAAGCGCGTGGTGTGCGCTATTAGAAGTACAAAGATATTATTAGTTTAACTTTTTGATTTCGGTGAGCAAATGGTGACCACTTTACCGCCTGTTTCTATCTAATTGAAGCTTTACGTTATATGACATATCGCCTCCTCTGTTCATCCTAAAACATTAAAATAAAGGTCAAAGTCTTTAGAATACCCGAACTTTATAAAGTTCAGCATAAGCATACACTTGAAACTAAGTATAAGAATCAAAATACTCCTTCGGAAGTCGGAGTAATCTTTTAAGATAACTAGATTTTTGAAAAATTGTTTATAAAAGAAGGCAAATGATTATGTGTTTATGTTTTTTATCCAGCCGGAATAGATGGCTCTTTGAATTCTCAGTTTGAATTTCTCAGTATTTCTTTTTCAATATTTACAGATTGAATTAGCAGAATAGCATTTTGTTTTAACATTCACTAACGAAATGGTGAAAAAGTGGAAATTCACACCACTTGAGTTAACCCAAGGAAACAGAATGCAACAAGAATATTACTTCAAAATTTATCACTTTCTTAATACCAGCCAGTCACAAAATATAGCTATGTTTTTGTATAGAGGTTGCATATTTATCCATAAAATTGTGCAGCTCAGGATGTTTATACTTATTTTGATACATACCATCCAATCATGTTTCCACGAATAGTTGTTAGTAAAACAAAATTTTTACAGGACAATTCTCTTATTTAATGCTAAATGCTAAACGAATTACTAATAAAAGAATATCTTTTTAAAGGAATTTCTTAATGCCTAATGCTAAGAGAATGTGGAATTTTGTATTTTGCCAGAAGAAATAGTCACGGATACGTGTTTTTTGTTTTTTTTTCGTTTTTTTTCAGGGGTGATCGTATCAACCCATTGGTTCTAGAATTTCACGAGATGGCTTATTCTAACTGAAATTAAAAGCTCTAGTGGCCTTTTTAAGTGACAAAAAAAATGGAAGGCAACTAGGCCCCCTCCCACGCTTATTTTTCCCCTAAGTCACTGTATCGAAATTCCGAGTTAGCCATTTTGTTCAGCATAGTCGAAAACCAAAGAAATATGTCTTTGAGGACGACTTAATCCCCCAAAGTCCCCGGGGAAGGGCTGCAGGTTATGAAGTTTGCCCATTGTTTACATAAAGTATTGGTTATTACGAAGTATAATGACGTATTCAGGGGGTATTTTTTCCGGTTGTAGGGGAGGGATCGGGGTTTACGTGAGAGGATCTTTCCATGGAGGAATTTATCATGGGGGAAGAGAATTTCCATGAAGGGGGCGCTGGATTTTCCGGCATTATTTAAAACAACAATAAGAAAATTAAATAAAAAAAAATTTTTCAACTGAAAGTAAGAAGCAACATTAAAACTTGAAACTAACAGAAATTATTAGGTATATGAGGGGGTTTGTCCCCTCCACAATACCTCGCTCTTTACGCTAAAGTATTTTTTGGTAATTTCAAAAGAGCTATTTATTCTAATTAAACGGCTTCCAATTAAACAAAATTCGAACTTAAGTACAAAGAGCAAAGTATTGTCGAGGGGGTGAACCCCATCCTATATGTTCTGAGGATTTGGTCAAATTGGCTTCTTAATGGTTCATATATTCAACAGATGACATTTCTCAAACTTCAACAAAAATCATCCAGGTTTCCGATATCCTCTGAACAATAAAATTCAGCAAGTGAAAAACGAGGGGTACAAAACTGATTGGGGTTTGCATAACATTCATATTAGATAGATCTAAGTAACAAATTCATAAATAAAAAGATAGTAAGATAGTAACCACCCCCCCCTCCCTTCTTGTTAATTTGCATCAATAGATTCTCAGAGGAGAAAATATTTTATACTTTGTAGTCCATTTAGGATACAAGTTGAAAAAATTATTATTTTCAACTTTTGTCTTCTTATTCTATTATCATGAAGTTGTATTCACTGTTTTGCAATACGGCGGAGCTGTCGCTGTTTGATAGGAAAGTTCTGACTTGGGCATTGTACTGGTTGCTCTAGTCAGGTCTTCATGTCCCGCTGGTTGGGAAATGACCAATCCGAGCTAAGCACACGGCAATTGGCTTCCTCGATAAAGGGGCTATTACACGCGGCAGTAGCCCCTTTATGGTATCAACCCTTGGCTGTGTTTGAACCTAGCTGTGACCAATGACTTAATTGAACACGGCTGCCTGAGAATCGCCATTTGGAATATTTTGATGCTAAACTCCTTTGAAGCAGAAGCCCTGCTGACTCAGGAGCTGAAGAATAACCGTGTCTCAGTAGAAAATGTCACCAGCGTACGTTTTCTCGGTACCAACTCCGAATTCATGACGGACAGTAGTTATGTCAGGAAATGATTCAGTCCATTGAAGCATCGTAATCCTTCCTATTGCTGTAAAGCATTGGATTTTTCAGCCAGAAATCCACCCTATCTGATCACCGAATATCTCATACTGGAGAAAATCCTTTCCAATGTGATATATGTGGTATATCACCTCTATCTGCTCGTAGAAGTATTCATACTAGTGAAAAAACTTTTAAGCGTGATACCTATGGAAAAACATTCAGCCAATCAAATACCTGTCTGCTAATCAAAGAACTCATGCTGGAGAAAAACCTTTCCAATGCGATATATGTAACAAAACACTCAGCCAAAAGTTCCCTCTATATACTTATAGACAAACTCATACTGGAGAAAAATCCTTCAAATGTTATGCATGTGAGAAATATTTTAATTCAAGTTCCAGTTTATCTTATCAAAAAACTCATACTTGAGAAAAACCTTTCAAATGTGATATGTGTAAGAAATATTTTACTTCAAAGATTGGTTTAAAACCATCAAGAAACTCGTACGGGCAAAAAACCTTTCTATTGTGATTTATGAAGGAAAATGCTCAGAAAATAATTGCCCTATATCTTTATCAACGAGATCATACTGAAGAAAAACCTCCAATTTGTTTTTATGAAGAATGTTTTACTTTTGATTTATCTCGTCATTAAAAAACTCATGCCGTTAGAAAACCATATGTGCATTTCCATGTGTAGCATATTAAATTAAAATGATCTTTTAATAGTTAAGTGATTGGAGGACGACCAGCCCCCCTCCCCCAATGCCCATCAATTCCCCAAATACACCCAGTCAAAATTTTGAGATAGCCATTTTGTTCAGCATAGTTGAAAAATCCAGGAATTATGTCTTTGAAACTTACAACTTCCCGCAGCCCTAAGGGCAAGGATTCTAAGTTACGCCCCGAGGGCATATAAGGTTTTGATGGAAAGGGAGGTCGTATAAACTTTAGAGGGAGCTCATCGGTTTGGAAATCAGAATCTCTAGTGCCTTTTCTTAATAATTGAAAGTGATTGGAGGGCTACCATCCCCTCAAACGCCCATTATTTTCCCATTTACATCCATATTTTGAGATAGTAATTACGTTCAGCTTAGTTGAAAGGTCCAGCAATTAACAATTTGAAAATCATAATCCCCCCAACAGCTTTCAGGATAAGGGTTGTAAGTTAAACTTTTGGGGCATATAAGGTTTTTACGGAAAGGATGGTTGTATACACTTTGGAGGGGGCTTACTGTATTGGAAATCAGCACTTGTAATGCCCTTTTTAATAATCGAATGTGTTTGGAGGGAAACCATCCCCCTTTACCTTTATGTCTCTCATTTCCCCAAACACATCCAATCACAATTCCGAGAAAACTGTTCTGTTAAGCATATTCGAAAGACCCAATACTTATGTCTTCGAAGATGACAATCCCCCCCCCCTCATGGCTTTAAAGGGCAAAGGGTATGAGCTACGATAGTGGCCTGTTTTAAAATTTAAGGTTTTTCTGAAAAGGGTGGTTATATGAACTTTGAGGAAGGCTGAATCCGTGCAAAATCGAAAATTCTAGCCCCTTCTTATAAGTCTAAATGGATCGGATGGCAATCAGCCCCTCCCCTGGGCCCTTTTTTCCCCTAATACTTCCAACCAAATTCTCAAGATAACCATACATGAATATAAAATTCGTATGTGGCTCATTTAGTTGGAGATCAAAAGTCCTAGTGTCCTTTTTAAAAGCTCTTTTTCAAAATGTCAAAGTATAGTATAACAAGGCCTTTGGGGTTGAAACAATCCATCAGAACACGGGGGCAAGGGTTGAAAGCTATGTTTCAAAGATATATGAGGTTTTTATGGAAGTTCTAGAAGAGTCAAAAAGTGATAGAAGGCAACTAACCCCCCCACCCATGACGCCCTTTTATCCCGAAACATATCTGATTGAAACTATGAGATGATGAATTTGTTAAGAATAGCCTTAAAACATATAAAATACTCTAGGACTGACACATCCCATCAGAGCTGGGGGCATGGCTTGTAAGTTGTGCCCTAGGGGCATACTAGGATTCTATGGAATATGTGGTCGTATACATTGGGACAGAGCTATTTAGGAGGAAATTGGAAGTTATAGTGGCCTTATTAAGAGTCAAAAGTAAATTGAAGGAAACCAAACTCCTCTGCGCCTATTTTCCAGAACAAACATCGAATCGAAATTTACAGACATCTATTTTCTTCAGCATTATTAAAAGATCCAATAAACATGCCTTTGGGGATTTCAACCCCTCACAGCTCTCAGGGCAAGGGCTGTAAGCCCTTGTAACCCCCACAGCCGTTAGATCAAGGGTTCTAATGGGTGGGGCTTATTATTTTTTAAATCAGCGATGTGGAACAAATATTAGTAAAAAAATTAATCATCGTTAATTATGACCGCAACGAGGAATGCACTGACTATCTTGTCTCACAGAAATTGAGGTTTGGTTAGGGGCTATCTAAGCATTTTCAGTTTTTTTTTCTTTCGGGCTACCCTAGGAATATTTCTCGGCTCCGCCTGAAAAAGTTCATCGGAAGAACGAACTCGCAATTCCTAAATAATTGGCAAAAAATTCAATTCTTTAATTGAATGAATTCTTATTTATATTGCTTTTCAATAGAATGATGCATTAAAAAATCATCTGTATGACTTTTTATTGTTTTTTCTATATATAAATGGGGTAGTATAACTTCTTCTGTATGAAATTTTAGTGCATCACGTATTTCTAAGGAGAAAACCAAAAAAGGTCACCTGTAAGACTTTATTCATACTGTTCTACAATAAAATGATAGCCTGTAGGCTAAACAGTCATCTGTATGACTTTCTGTTGTTTTTTAATGTTAGAGTAGGGCAGTATAATGTCTTCTGTACAGAATTTTAGTGCATCATTTAGGTTTAAGGAAAAACTAGAAAAGTTGTCTGTAAGATTTTATTTGGTAAAATTCTAGTTAATTGACTTCTTGCTATCTCAAAAAGGGTTTAGGTTAGGAAAATGAAACTTTCAGGGATGAATCTACAGACTAAAGTATACCCCAGGAAGGTATTTTGAAGCAACTACCTCCACTCCTTCTCCCTCTAGAGGGCCCTGACCTTTGATGACCTTTAAAAATATGTGTTATAAAAGTGAAACCTTGCAAAATAGATCTTCTGGTTAATTGAAGTACAAAATTGTTTTCAGCTTCATAACTTTGCTCAATCCCATTGTAAGAGATTTTAAAGATATGCAAATACATTTCCTAAATTTTTGAAAAAAAATATTGATATGGCTCAAAATTCTACTCAAATAACTGGAATTGCATTTTCAGAACTAAAGGCAGAGAAAAGGCTTCGGTAAAATTCTAGTTAATTGACTTCTTGCTATCTCAGAAAGGGTTTAGGTTAGGAAAATGAAACTTTCAGGGATGGGTCTACAGGCTAAAGTATGTCCCGGGAAGGTATTTCAAAGTACCCATCTCCACTCCTTCTCCCTCTAGAGGGCCCTGAAATTTGCCTAAATGACAGGTCTATACCTAGTGAAATTTTGACAAAATAACATTTTACCTTAATTTTCAGTTACCAGTTGCTTTTTCTCTGCCTTTAGTTCTGAAAATGCAATTCCTGTTATCTGAGTAGAATTTTGAGCCATATCAATGTTTTTTTTCAAAATTTAGGAAGCATATTTGAATATCTTTAAAACCTTATAAAATGAAATTGAGCAAAGTTATGAAGCTGAAAACAATTTTTTTGTACTTCAATTAAGCAGAAGATCTATTTTTCAAGGTTTCACTTTTATAACGCACATATTTTTAAAGGTCATCAAAGGTCATGGCCCTCTAGAGGGAGAAGGAGTGGAGGTAGTTGCTTCAAAATACCTTCCTGGGACATACTTTAGTCTGTAGATTTATCCCTGAAAGTTTCATTTTCCTAACCTAAACCCTTTCTGAGATAGCAAGAAGTCAATTAACTAGAATTTTACCAAAGCTACTAGTAACTGAAAATTAATGTAAAATGTTGTTTTGTCAGAATTTCAATAGGTATAGACCTGTCATGTAGGCAAATTTCAGGGCTGTCTAGAGAGAGAAGGAGTGGAGGTGGGTACTTTGAAATATCTTCCCAGGACATAGGCCTACTTTAGCCTATAGACCCATCCCTGAAAGTTTCATTTTCCTAACTTAAACCATTTCCAAGATAGCAAGAAGTCAATTAACAGGAATTTTACCCTTTATTCATACTGCTCTACAATAGAATGATTAAATTATATTAAAAAGTTATGTGTTGACTTTTTGTTTCTTTTTTTAATGTAAGAGTAGTGTAGTACAATGTCTATGAAATTTTAGTGCATCAGCTAGGTTTAAGGAAAAAAACAGGGAAGTCATTTGTAAGGCTTTATTTACAGGCCTACTACTCTATAGCCTAATAAAATTATAGCCTATATTAAAATGTCATCCATATGACTTTATTTAGGCTATTCTATTGTAATTCAAGCTAGAAACTCATCTGTATGACTTTATTTAGGACAATATTTTAATGCATCATCCCTTGCTCTTTATACTAAAGTTCAGTAACACACCTGACACCTTTTTTGAACTAGATAACCCAGAATTTCTTTATTTTAGAATCAAATAAAGTGCTTACATCTGCTAGTGTATTCATGAGAATAAATATTCCACAAAACCTACTTGAAAACAGAATACAATTTAAATTCACATATATTAATAAGATCTTCATAAAAATTCCATGCTTACATGATTTGACTGCTGGATTCACCCACCATTAAACACTTCAGTATTTGTGTAAACTATTGTGCTTGTGAAGTTCATTTGTGCAGGCTCATTGTTGGCCTGTGATTGTGAATCACTTTAAAGTGATTCACATCAGGCTCATTGTTGGCCTGGGTAGGATTTTTGAAAATATTTAAGCAATGATTATCTTTTCTCTAGAAATAGAAGTATGTAATTACACACAAGGCCCAAAAAGTCATTTGTATGACTGTATTCATGGTTGCTCTATAATAGTATAAAATATAAAAAGTCATCTGCATTACTTAATCAAATGGTGACTTTATTTATGTTTGCTCTATAAAAGAATAAGACATGCAGTCATCTGTATGACTTTTTATCATTCTAAATGATTAGAGAAAGCACAATATTGTCTTTTGTTTGCCTTTATACTGCATTCTAAATGGTAGCAATTGACAATATTTTATTGCTCAGATATAAGCAAAAATTTGTGTTTATTGTTATATATAAGTAACCCCCTTTTTCTGCAACCCAGATTGGAAAGCTGGCCTAGCTTTCCAAGGCTGTTGACATTATCTGCAACTGGCAGGAAGCTGCTAGGCTGTTTTATAAGAAGAAAAGAATCAGCTAGACTGGGAAAGCCAATCTAGAATTCTAGTCTTGGTAAAAATTTCCTTTTTCTTCTAACATAGCTAAGAAGCAAATGAATAGGCTACATTAGTTGATGCCTTTTTTACACTCTTTTCAAATATAATAATTGATACTAGAGGAAATTGCATTTTAGGGCCTGATTAAGCACAGGAGAAAATTTTCCTATTTGAGTATGTTCTCTTTCCCCTATGAAATCTCCTTCTGATGTTCTTTCTTTATTTTCAACTTCAGGCAGTGTTGCAGGAAATACTTTAAAAAAATAGTTAATGACAAATACCAATTACTCATACCATAAAGTAATTAATTAATAATTAGCAATACATTGCCAGGGAGGTAATTTGTATTTAATTAAAAAATATGTATTTAAAAGACAAATTACTCTAGCTACATTACACTTTTTTTCTCAAAGTGTGCTGATTATGATGAAATTTTTTACAAAATTTTTTATCAAAGCTTGGAGTTTGCTTTCAACAACAAAAGTTTCTCAAACTTCTGATGTCCAAGCAGATTCTAGTGTATAGTGAATACTGAGCCCCCAACAGAAAAACAGACATTCTACTGGATCAAACAATGCTGTGGCAGCTTTGGATTATTGGAAAACTCATGTAACATCCAGGTGTTCTTTCAAGGAATCTATCAAATGGTTTTTTATTGTCCATGAGCCTCAATAACTGAACTTTCATGTTTCAGCCAAAAGAAGAATCCTTACTCATTCTGACACTTTTACTATTGAAAATAAAAGGTCATTGGAATCAATTGACAACACTTTGCTGGGCTCAACATCACAATCAGTCAGCTGATATCAGTATTGATTTGTAAAATGTATTGTATTTTGTCTGAAATTACAAAAATCATTCAGTCAAAAATACCAGATATCCATCTTCCCTTGAAACCAAGGTGGCTTCCACTTGCTATTGCTAGCTCCTTAAAAATAGGCATTCCTAGCTACATTGTACAAGTGTTTGCAAGCTGGTTTTCAAAACCTTTCAAGATTGCTTCCATGAAAGTTTATGTGTTTTCTTTTAAATGTAATCAACAAGGGCAACAGCATTCTCACAAAACAGTTCTTGTCCCCCTGTAGTATGTCAAGTGCCCTGGTGACAGGCTCAGTTACCTTGGTATGCTCCTCAAGCTCAATTGGTTTTAACTATGGTAGTTTTAGTTCCGTGCAAACCTGTCATATCTTATTATGCACTTCAGCAATACTTTTTAGAATATCATGTTGAGAACTACACCAAGTTGCCTTGGGAATAATCAGCTGCTTTGACATTACATCTTGAACTTTATCAGAGGCTTTGAAGCTCTGGCTTGTTGCATTCAACAGTGCTTGACATTTCCCTATTGAAGTATGGTATGGTTTTTATGGCACTTGGTATTAACCAAGTGACATATAGCAATAAAAAATTCTGTCAGTCTGTCCTGGTTTGCTACTTTAGGCACTTTCAGGTAAGCCAGGACAATGAAATTTGTCAGGCGTATCAGGGACTGGACCAGATTAAATTAGAAATAGTCGTTTTCCCAATTTGACCATCTGGGGGGGGGGGTGCCAGTTAATTCAGAAAAAAAAAATGAAGTATTTTTAACTTACAAACGGGTGATGGGATCTTAATGAAATTTGATTTTTGGAATGATATCATGTCTCAGAGCTCTTATTTTAAATCCTGACGAGATCTGGTGACATTGGGGGGAGTTGGAGAGAGGGAACCTAAAATCTTGGAAAATGCTTAGAGTGGAGGGATTGGAATGAAACTTTGTGGAAAAAATAAGCAGAAGTCATAGATACGTGATTGACATAACCGATAACTGGAACGGATCTGCTCTATTTGGGGGAGTGGGGGGGGGTTAATTCTGAAAAATAGAAAAAATGAGGTATTTTTAACTTATGAAGGAGTGATTGGATCTTAATTAAATTTCATATTTAGAAGGACCTCACAACTCAGATTTCTTACTTTAAATCCCAACTGGATCCAGAGTCATTAAGGGGGGGGGGGGAACCGGAAATCTTGGAAAACTCTTAAAGCAGAGAGATCAGGATGGAACTTGGTGGGAAGAATAAAAACAAGTCCAAGATAAGTGACTGACATAACCAGAAGGGATCCGCTATGGATCTGGTGACATATGGGGGAGTTGGGGGGGGGGACCTAAAATATTGGAAAAGGCTTAGAGTGGAGGGATCAGGATGAAACTTGGTGGGGAAAATAAGCAGAAGTCCTAGATATAGTGATTGACATAACTGGAACGAATCCGCTCTATTTGGGGGAGCTGGGGGGAGGGTTAATTCTGAAAAATTAAAAAAAATGAGGTATTTTTAACTTACGAAGAAGTGATTGTATCTTAATGAAATTTTATATTTAGAAGAACCTCGTAACTCAGATCTCTCATTTTAATCCCGACCGGATCCAGCGTCATTGGCGGGGGGGGGGGGGCGTAAATCTTGGAAAACACTTTAAGTGGAGAGATTAGGATGAAACTTGGTGGGAGGAATAAACACATGTCCAAGATACATAACTGACATAACCGGAATGGATCCGTCCTCTTTGGCGGAATTGGGTGGGGGAGGGAGTAATTCAGAAAAAAATAGAAAAAAATGAGGTATTTGTTACTTATGAACGTGTGATCAGATCTTAATGAAATTTGATAAATAGAAGGATCTTGTGCTTCAGAGTTCTTATTTTAAATCCCGACCAGATCCGGTAACACTGGGGGAGCTGGAGGGGGAAACCGGAATTATTGGAAAATATGAAAATTGAAATATCTTTATTGTACAAATGGGTGATCAGATCTTAATGAAACTTGATATATAGAAGGATCTTATGTCTCAGATTCTCCATTTTCAATTCGAATTGGATCCTGGGACATAGGGGGCTGGAGGGAGGAAACCGAAATCTTGGAAAATGCTTAGAGTGGAGAGATCGGGATGAAACTTGATGGGAAGAATAAGCACAAGTTATAGATACGTGATTGACATAATTGGAACGGATCTCTTCACTTTGGAGGAGCTGGGGGGTGGTGATTTGGAAAAATTAAACAAATTGAGGAATTTTTAACTTAAGAATGGGTGACCACATCTTAATGAAATTTGATATTTAGAAGGAACTCATGTCTGAGAGCTCTTATGCGAACTTAAAATGCATGACTTACAATCATAAATTGTCCTTCGACGTTCTCAACTTCTCTAAAACTGGATTCTGGAGCGGGAACCTGGAACTGGAATGGCGAAACTGAAATGAACTGGAACGGCAAAACTGGAACCCCTAACCGATGCTGGAACTGGAATCGGAACCTGGAACCCCTGACTACGAAAACAGCAACAGCTCTCAACTTCCGAAGTCAAACGACGACCAGCACACACCAATAACACGGTCATGCACGAACCAAAACAGCTCTCATTGGAGAGTCTCCACACCACAGCTGACAGTGGCGAAGTCCACCAAAATTGGAAGGTAAACAAACTCACGACACAACCACAGACCAAAATCCAGAGGATGTTAAGAACTCTATCCTCTCCGGCGAAAACCACTGCACCACTCTATAAAGTCTTCTACTACTTTACTGTAAAGGTTTCTCCTAAAATAGGAGAGCTTTAATTATTAGGAGAGCTTGTTTTTACAGCTTTAACTTAATCAATTTCTTTTAGTTATGAGCGCAATTCCAATTTTTGATCCTTATCATCCTGAATTTGATAGAGATATTGCTTCATTATTTTTTAATGGTATAAAAAGTAAAGGTTTAAAAGCCCCTTTGAATTTTTATTCTTCAAGTCGGGATTATAATCCAAATTCTGTAGTAAAATTTTGGACAACTGTGGGTAATTTAATGGTCAAAGAAAGTGCCAGGATAAATATGGGAGATATTTCGGGGGTTAATATAACCGATATACCTATGGAGGGCAACAGCAACAAGGTTAATATGAATCAAAGAGTAATTGGGTCAGTAATGGATCCCCTATTGAAAACGCACTTCGTGAAGAAAAGCAGGAACTTTATCAGCAACTGTAGATGCTGAATTTGGACAGGACAGATTAAAGGACTCCATCAGAACTGGACTGACGTAAAACGTGACCAGGGGAGAGGTAGATTCTTTTTTGTACAGGATGTAAGGGTTAGATTAGTATTTTAGACAGAAATTTTAGTGGAAAAAAAATATGATGAGAAATTTATTATATGGCACTGAGTTAGATAGGTGTGGTGTCGAGCGAAATGAGGCTGGTGAAGGGGTGAACTCTGGTTGACCGAAGGACCTGATGACTGACAATTTATTAGGTACTGACGTAGTAAGGCGTTGTGTTGAGAGAGATAAGGCTGGTGAAGGGGCGGACTGCAGTCGACCAAGGGACCAGGAATATCTGTAAAGGGCTGACATGGTGGAAAGGAGTTCCACACATGGGATATATGCCAATGGGTTGGAAAAGAGTTCTGTACCTGGGAAGTTAAGAGCTGACATGGTGGAAAAGAGTTCCACACATGGGATATATGCCAATGGGTCGGAAAAGAGTTCCGTACCTGGGGAGTTAAGGGCTGACATAGTGGAAAGGAGTTTCACACATGGGATATATGCCAACAGGTCGGGAAAGAGTTCTATACCTGGGGAGTTAAGAGCTGACATGGTGGAAAGGAGTTTCACACCTGGGATATATGCCGACAGGTTGGGAAAGAGTTCTGTACCTGGGGAGTTAAGGGTTGACATGGTGGAAAGGATTTCCACACATGGGATATGTGCCAATGGGTCGGAAAAGAGTTATGTACCTGGAGAGTTAAGGGCTGACATGGTGGAAAGGAGTTCCATACATGGGATATATGCCAACAGGTTGGGAAAGAGTTCTGCACCTGGGGAGTTAATGGCTGACATGGTGGAAAGGAGTTCCACACATGGGATATATGCCAACAGGTCGGGAAAGTTCCGTACCTGGGGAGTTAAGGGCTGACATGGTGGAAGGGAGTTCCACACATGGGATATATGCTGACAGGTTGGAAAAGAGTTCCGTACCTGGGGATTTAAGGGCTGACATGGTGGAAAGGAGTTCCACACATGGGATATTAGCAGCCGACAGGTCGGAACAGAGTTCCGTACCTGAGAAAATAGTAGATAATAAAAGAATCGGATTATTTTTGGAAGAATTAAAGCTTTGGTGAAAGAAAGAAAAAAAAAATCATTGTTTTCTTCAAATTTGAAATTATCATATTTTTTTGGTATTATGTTCAAGCATAAGTTATTTTTAAAGATAGTCTTTTGGTGTTCAAATTTTTTCTATTAGGTGTAGTTATGCAAATTCTATGTGGACTGAGCGTGACAATATAAAGTGAAATGAATAAAGTATCAATTGGGACAATATTTTCTTGTGTCTTGTTGTTCAGTTTTATTACCAGTATTTTATTTTGTGTTTCTATTAAGTTTACCTTTGTTTGAGGATAGAAAATCATTTGTTTTTGGGAAAAAAATGATTTTGAAAACCCGAGGGAAAATCTGTAAACTTTGAAAGTAGTGAAAGTAGGTTAGATACATAATTAAATTCTTAATCATAATTAAGTTCTGTGAAATTCCCACTTCCTAGATGACTACATTAGTATTATAAATTCTGAATATTTGCAGGAACTGACAAATTAAAATAGGTCAGTTCCTGTCACATGCTTCGATGTTTATTTCCTTGATTTAGTGAATATAAGCCACCGTTTTAGAATACTTTATTCAGTTCTTATTCTGTGTGTTCCGTCGTGTGTACATTTACTGTATTATATCTGTAAATAAACATTTTTATACTCGACACACAAACTTTATAAAAGTTAGAGACGTTTGACATCCTCTACCGGTCGAACCCCAGATTGTAGGCCAACGGTACCATAAGACTCTCAAGAAGAGATCAAAGAGAAATAGAGTCACAATTTACAGAGAGTAAAATAGGAGAAACCTTAACAGTAAAGTAGCAGAGGACTTTACAGGTAATTAATTTTTTTTAGAAAAATGGGGTATTTGTAACTTACGAACGGGTGACCAGATCTTAATGAAATTTGATATATAGAAGGATCTTGTGCTTCAGCGCTCTTATTATAAATCCCGACCAGATCCAGTGACAGTGGGGGGGGGGGGAGTTGGATGGGGAAACCAGAAATCTTGGAAAACGTGAAAATTGAGGTATCTTTATCTTACGAATGGGTGATCAGATCTTAATGAAACTTGATATATAGAAAAATCTTATGTCTCAGATGCTCCATTTTCAATTCAAATTGGATCTGGGGACATGGGGGCTTGGAGGAGGAAACAAATCTTTGAAACCGGATATCTTGGAAAACGATTAGAGTGTAAAAATTGGGATGAAACTTGGTGGGTAGAACAAGCAAATGTTGTAGATACGTGATTGTTGTTACCGGACTGGAAGTGCTCTCTTTGGGGAGTTAGGGGGGTCCATTGCTTTGGCGAGTTCGGTGCCTCTGGACATGCTAGAATGATGAAAATTGGTAGGCGTGTCAGAGACCTGCACAAATGGACTTGATAAAGTCATTTTCCCCGGTTTGACCATCTGGGGGGCTTAAGGGAGAGGAAAAATGAGGTGTTTTTAACTTACGTTTGGGTGATCGGATCTTAACAAATTTTGATCAAACAGTTCGTGGTAACGAACTGTAGTAAGGAGCGACCCGGCTCAATAGTAACCAAAACTCTAAAAAATGGAATTTTGATACCAATACCTACATCAAAAGAATCGCATTTTAATGCTGATTTTAAATATATAAGTTTCATCAAGTTTAGTCTTTTCCATCAAAAGTTACGAGCCTGAGAAAATTTGCGTTATTTTAGAAAATAGGGGGAAACACCCCCTAGAAGTCATAGAATCTTAACGAAAATCACACCATCAGATTCAGCGTATCAGAGAACCCTACTGTAGAAGTTTCAAGCTCCTATCTACAAAAATGTGGAATTTTGTATTTTTTGCCAGAAGGCAGATCACGGATGCGTGTTCATTTGTTTTTTTGTTTTTTTATTGTTTTTTTTTTACCAGGGGTGATCGTATCGACCCAGTTGTCCTAGAATGTTGCAAGAGGGCTCATTCTAACGGAAATGAAAAGTTCTAGTGCCCTTTTTAAGTGACCAAAAAAATTGGAGGGCACCTAGGCCCCCTCCCACGCTAATTATTTTACCAAAGTCAACGGATCAAAATTCTGAGATAGCCATTTTATTCAGCGTAGTAGAAAAACCTTATAACTATGTCTTTGGGGACGACTTACTCCCCCACAGTCCCCATGGGAGGGGCAACAAGTTACAAACTTTGACCAATGCTTACATATAGTAATGGTTATTGGGAAGTATACAGGCGTTTTCAGGAGGATTTTTTTGGTTGGGGGAGGGGTTGAAAAGAGGGGGATATGCTGGGGGAACTTTCCATCGATAATTTGTCATGGGGGAAGAAAATCTCCATGAAGGGAGCGCAGGATTTACTAGCATTATTTAAAAACGCAATGAAAAAATTAATATGAAAAAATATTTCAGCTGGAAGTAAGGAACAGCATTAAAACTTAAAACAAACAGAAATTATTACCCATTTGAGGGGCTCACCTCCTCCTAATACCTCGCTCTTTACGTTAAAGTATTTTTAGTAATTTCAACTATTTATTCTACGGCTTTTGTGATTCTGGGGTCATTCTTAATGAATTGGGACAAAATTTAAGCTTTAGTGTGAAGAGCGAGGATCTGACAAGGGGGCGAACCCCCTCATATATGTAATAAAAATATGAGAATACAGAAGTTCTTTCCGTAAGCTAATTTATAAGTTACGTAAATCTTTTACTAATAAAAATATTCGTAAAAAATTAAAAGTTCTAGTTGCCTTTTTAATTAACCAAAAAATCGGAGGGCAACTAGGCTTCCTCCCCCGCTCTTTTTTTCTCAAAATCATTCGATCAAAATTATGAGAAAGCCATTTAGCCAAAAAAAATATGCAAATTTCGTTTTAATTATTCCTCTGCGGAGAGCCAAAATCAAAACATGCATTGATTCAAAAACGTTCAGAAATTAAATAAAAAAAACAAGTTTTTTTTAACTGAAAGTAAGGAGCGACATTAAAACTTAAAACGAACAGAAATTACTTCGTATATGAAAGACTTTTTTACTGTTTTAAAAAGAAGAATTGAGAGACAGAGTCAAACTTTAGCGTAAAGAGCGGGGCGTTGATGAGGAAGCAGTCTCTTTCATATACGAAGTAATTTCTGTTCGTTTTAAGCTTTAATGTCGCTCCTTACTTTCAGTTAAAAAACTTGTTTTTTTTTATTTAATATATAGAAGGACCGTGTGTCTTAGAGCTCTTATTTTAAATCCCGACCGGCATTAAGCCTCTGATTTTCCTTTTAAATCGATCCATTGATTCTTGGAATTTTGCTAGAGCTCATACCACATGAGCTCTCGGCTCTTCTGACCTCGTCACAAATGCCACTTGAGCTCTTGTTTCTAGTTAAGATTTGCAAAGCGTTGCTCTGGGTATAAGACAAAAATCCAGTCTGTTTACCTTAAGACTATTTTTATTGCCGTTGGTGAATTTAAAAATAGAAATATCATTAAATTGGTCTTGAATTTCGACTTGTATTGATCCACTTTTGATACTCGTATCTTTCAACTATTTTATAGGTTTGGTAATTCTCGTCATCTTTTGAAGTTTGACTCAGTTGGTGAAACATGGAAACACAAGACTTCTTCTTTAACATTACTGCTGTTAAGCAAGGTAATTTGTAATATTGGTGATTCAATTGGTTACTTATTTGTGCTTCTTTTGCTCGATAAATGAGGCAATTATTGCGATTCAGACCTTATTTTGGCTACTTTTACTTTAAAAATAGGTTAAACTACCTAAAACTTATATTTCATTAATTTTTCAAAACTTTTCACAGATGAATTTTTTCAAAGCAAATATCTCGTCTATCATGCCTTTGTATAGCCTTTGCGTAGTTTGGTAAATGATTATACTCAAATTAATGAACTAACCAGCGGATCTAAAAACGGTTGAATGTATGAACATTTTATGGAGAATTTTGTCCCATACAATAGACCTATTTTCAGTAAATGCTAATGCATAAACAATAATATTTGCAAAAACCTACAAAACATTGATTTTTTTTTATCTCTGATCTTTGAAAACTCTAGTCGCAGCCATTCTACGATATTTATGGTCAGAGACAAGTTTTAGGATGGAATAATAAAGGTTTATACAAGCTTAAAGCTGACTATCTCAAATTCTCAGTTTAAACGACTCAAATGAATGGACTACAGTAGTTTTGCCAATAAATCGCTTTTTTTGGAGGGACTCTTTTCATCTGGCGATTTTCCTCAAAATCCTTACAGTATTTTGGTTTTGAATTTCGTAGGGGGCTGCAAAGGCATTATTTAAGACGAAAGATTTTAAACCTCTTGCTAAAGGTTTTCAACCGCATATATATCATGAACGGTGGTTATACAAAAAGACACATCAGTGATACACAGGCCACAATAGTTTTCTTTGGTTTGTAATCTGAGTGGCTGAAAACCTCTGGTGAAGAATTGTGCCTATGGTAATCCCAGGGGTGGTCTTTCCATTCCATTGGGTGCCAATTTTGTAGGTATTTTAGGCATTATTTTTGTAGGTAAATCTGTATTCGTTTTTAACATTAAGTTAAACCTAAATCATAGTTACCACCCCTGCCAATCAGTATACACACCTGAGTACCGAACCACCAATCACTGCAAAATGCCAAAATTATCTCGCTTGGTTTCTCACGTTTTTTTTTTTTTTAACAAGTCATAAACATTATTTTTACTATGGACCGTGGTTTGTTCTTTGCTATGTAGCAACTATTCCTTCAAACACGACGAAGAAACGTTTTGACAAAGAGGTCATTATTCTCATGAAATTGTTTAGTTTTTATATTTGTTTTCGAACCTCATGCATCTTAGATTTTATAAAAGTAAATAAAAAACCTATTTTGTTGTACTCTGTTGTTTTTATGTAGTTTGTACTTTGATCTTCAGTCTTTCATGTATTCTTTACTTTGTAGAAGCTGATGATAAATCCTCAAATGATGATAAAGATTTTTTTGGAAGTACATCTCCTACATTTTCAATAGAACACAAAGTCAATCTTTTTGCTACTTCTCAGGGCATATTTGCAAGTCGTAGACCTAAGTCTGACCAGCTTGAGCAGGAGTTGAACACTGGCAGCGACAAAGGTATGCTTCAGATATCCTGTCTCCTTTCTTTATATTTGCTTTTCCAAAATACAAAGGGTGTTCCTTTCATTTTCTTTGAAATTACTTAGGGGCGTGAAAGATTTGTATCTGAGTACTCTGGTTGCGTTTGAAGAGAAATATTTCACCATTGAAAAAAGTCCCTGAACAAAACGAGAAATTTAATTTTATTTTGAAGCCCTTTTAAACTTTAGGAATTCGCAAAAAATCTTTTCTAATTTTAAATATATGTTACCTTTGTTTCTTTTGCTTGGAATTAGCTTTTTAAAGATTTGTAACCAATAAAAATAATACCTTTTATATTATTTATACCTTTCATGTTTTTATTTAATTTATTAAAAAAAGCTTTTTCCACAAAATAGCTTTCCAATGAGAAGTAAAAAACTCCATTGTACCAAAAATTAGTAGGAATAAAATCAAATAATCTACCAAGCGTAAAACTACCACAAATCAGCTTGAATAAATAAATAAAACTCAAAACAATCAGAAATTACAATAAATAACCAAGACAAACTCAAAACATGCAAAAATTAACGTGAGTTGGACTGACAACCCCCTTGCCTTCTCAAGACCAGATCATAATTTGTACTTTACTGAAAAAATAAGAATGAATTTTTATATAAGAATGGATATATATAATAAGAATATATAATAAGAATGAATATATATATATCTATCTCTATATATAAAAATAAGTTGTCTGTCTGTGGATCTGTGGATCAGGTGACGTCATGTTTCTGTGTCGGCTGACGTCATGAAATTAGTTGTCAGGCGACGTCATGAAATTAGTTGTCGTCATTTTTGCTTTGACGGTGACGTCATTCAAGTTATATAAGACATATGTTCACGTAGAAATCTATTAATGTTTAAGTTTACAATGACTGATGAAGATGCTCAAAGAGTCTATGCCAAAAAACTTGCTGCTGATAGTTCCTCGGCACGCTTTCTTTTCTGAATTACTCTATCAGCAGCAAGTTTTTTGGCATAGACTCTGAGCATCTTCATCAGTCATTGTAAACTTAAACATTAATAGATTTCTACGTGAACATATGTCTTATATAACTTGAATGACGTCACCGTCAAAGCAAAAATGACGGCAACTAATTTCATGACTTAATTTCAGAACTTAATTTCTGTGTTGACTGACGTCATGAAATTAGTTGTCGTCATTTTTGTTATGACGATGCTTAGTATATTGTAAAACACATTAATTTGTTTAATAATATACCATTTAAAACACCAAAATGAACATGCTGGAGTAGTCACTCGGTGAGAGAGGGTGTCAGAACGGAGAATGAAGGTCCCAGGTTCAAATCCTGGTTAGGCTAAAAAAGGTAAAAATCTAAAAACTAAAAAAAAAAACTGAAAAAACTAAAAAAGGCAAAAACTACAAAAAAAAACTAAAAACTAATAAAAAAAAAATTAAGAATAAAAATAAAAAAAATAAAAAAGATAAAAACTAAAAAAAAAGTAAAAAGAAAAAACGAAAAAAAACTAAAAAAGCTAAAAAAAAGGTAAAAACCAATAAAAAACTGAAAAGAAAAAAAGGAATAAAACTAAAAAAATTTTCATCTAAAAAACTAAAAAAAACTAAAAAAGGTAAAAACTAAAAGAACTAAAAAGAAAAAAAAATTAAAAAAAGGAAAAAAACTGAAAAATAAAGAAGAAAAAGAAAACTAAAAAAATATAAATAAAAATAAAAAAACTAAAAAGATAAAAACTTCAAAAAAAACTAAAAAGAAAAAAGAAAAAAACTAAAAAACCTAAAAAAAGGTCAAAACCAATAAAAAAAAACTAAAAGGAAAAAAAGGGAAAAAATTAAAAATTTATTTCATCATATACCAATTCAAAAACGAATGTATACCGGGATGACGTCCGGGACACAGGGAATATAAATGACACAACTACAACGGGGACGCCGGGGGGCACAGGGGGATATAAATGACGACCGGGACACCGGGACACAAGGAATATAAATGACGCCCGGGACACTCAAAGAGAAATCAGATACTGGGACACCGGGACACAAATGACGACCGGGACACAGGGAATATAAATGACGACCGGGACACAGGGACATAACTACAAAGGGGACGCCGGGGTGCACAGGGGGATATATAAATGACGTCATGAAATTAGTTGTCGTCATTTTTGTTATGACGATGCTTAGTATATTGTAAAACACATTAATTTGGTTAATAATATACCATTTAAAACACCAAAATGAACATGCTGGAGTAGTCACTCGGTGAGAGAGGGTGTCAGAACGGAGAATGAAGGTCCCAGGTTCAAATCCTGGTTAGGCTAAAAAAGGTAAAAATCTAAAAACTAAAAAAAAACTAAAAAAACTAAAAAAGGCAAAAACTACAAAAAAAAACTAAAAACTAATAAAAAAAAATTAAGAATAAAAATAAAAAAAATAAAAAAGATAAAAACTAAAAAAAAAAGTAAAAAGAAAAAACGAAAAAAAACTAAAAAAGCTAAAAAAAAGGTAAAAACCAATAAAAAACTGAAAAGAAAAAAAGGAATAAAACTAAAAAAATTTTCATCTAAAAAACTAAAAAAACTGAAAAATAAAGGAGAAAAAGAAAACTAAAAAAATATAAATAAAAATAAAAAAACTAAAAAGATAAAAACTTCAAAAAAACTAAAAAGAAAAAAGAAAAAAACTAAAAAACCTAAAAAAAGGTCAAAACCAATAAAAAAAACTAAAAGGAAAAAAAGGGAAAAAATTAAAAATTTATTTCATCATATACCAATTCAAAAACGAATGTATACCGGGATGACGACCGGGACACAGGGAATATAAATGACACAACTACAACGGGGACGCCGGGGGGCACAGGGGGATATAAATGACGACCGGGACACAAGGAATATAAATGACGCCCGGGACACTCAAAGAGAAATCAGAGACTGGGACACCGGGACACAAATGACGACCGGGACACAGGGAATATAAATGACGACCGGGACACAGGGACATAACTACAAAGGGGACGCCGGGGTGCACAGGGGGATATATAAATGACGATGGCGACTCAGGGAATGGTCGATTAGCAATCACCATCAACAAAGCTCAAGGGCAATCATTAGAATCATGAGGTATAGATCTGAATACGGATTGTTTTCCCATTGACCATTATATGTTGCATGTTCAAGAGTCGGTAAACCTGACAATCTATTTATATGCACAGACAATGGGACAGCAAAGAATGTTGTATATTCGCAAGTTTTACGTAGTTAAAAACATATATATATATATATATATATATATATATATATATATATATATATATATATATATATATATATATATATATATATATATATATATATATATATATATATATATATATATATATATATATATATATATATATATATATATATATATATATATATATATATATATATATATATATATATATATATATATATATATATATATTCACAGGTGGGACATAGGGACACAACTACAATGGCGCGTAACGACTTACGTGCGCGGGGGGGCTTGGGGGGGGGGGGCGCGAAGCGCCACCCCAACAGCTAGTATATATATATATATATATTTTTTTTTTACTTTTTAACTTTGAAGTCAAAAGTTATTAGGACTTAGGAATAAATACCAGCATAATATATATATATATATATATATATATATATATATATATATATATATATATATATATATATATATATATATATATATATATATATATATATATATATATATATATATATATATATATATATATATATATATATATATATATATATATATATATATATATATATATATATATATATATATATATATATATATATATATATATATATATATATATATATATATATATATATATATATATATATATATATATATATATATATATATATATATATATATATATATATATATATATATATATATATATATATATATATATATATATATATATATATATATATATATATATATATATATATATATATATATATATATATATATATATATATATATATATGCTGGTATTTATTCCTAAGTCCTAATAACTTTTGACTTCAAAGTTAAAAAGTAAAAAAAAAAAATTCCTACTTCCATATCAGCAATTTGTATGCGCATGCTATGTTCTTTTTAGGGGTAGTATTGGTAGCTGCAGTAGCAATAGTAGTAATGGTAGTTGTAGTGGTAGTAGGATACAAATATTGTATTTTGGGTCGATTGATCATCTCGCTTATTATTTCCTGATAGTTCCAAACTAACATGGTTAGTCATTCTTGACTTATGACCTTTTGACAATCTGAATACACATAATTTTTATTTAATGTGTTTTTGGAAATGATGAGCGTAGGGGTAAGGGCTGGGGACAATTATGAACTAAATCTCAAAATTTCTATTGGTTTCATTTTGGGGAAAAGAGGACTTGGGAGGGGCCACTTGCCCTGTGGTCACTTTTGACTCTTAGAAAGGGCACTAAAACTTCCGATTTCTAATCCAGTAAGCCCCCTCCGAAGTTTGTACGACCACCCCTTTCATAAAAACCTTAGCCTCTATGTCAATAATGTGCAACTTGTATAACTTATAGCCCTTTCCTTGAGGGCTGTGGGGGGGAGTATAATCCCCGAAGGCATAATCACTGGACTTTGTAGCTTTCTTGAACCATATGGATATCTCAAAAGTTTGATTGGATGTGTTTAAGGAAATGATTAGCGTGGGGGGGGGAGCTTGGTGGCCTCCAATCAATTTTGACTCTTCAAAAAGGGTACTAGAACCTTCAATTTTTAATCGAATGAACCCCTTTCAAAGTTTCTACGACAGCCCCCTCTATACGAAGTGCCTTGGTCAGAAAATAGAGAGAAATAAATAACACATTGTGTCCACATCGTTCTTTACTTAAGCAGTGTTATTGCGCTGCCTATGATAGTATGCCAGTGTACCAAACCGCTGTCACAACACTTATCTGAGATCGTTTTAGGTTCACTAGTGCAACAATAAGAGTTTAAGAAGTGGATAATTTATTATATTGGAGTGTAATCAGCCTCATTTGGGTATGGAGCATTTTAAAATCGAATGAAAACAAAGATTTTTCATAACTATTGCCTCGTTTTAAATGAAAATGAATGTTCCTGATATTTTCGAAAGTTTACATTTGGTTAGCATCACTGGTGATTTCACCTTATTCTGTGTTGTTTTTCTCATGACAAAATCGTATGGAAAACAGTTTTTTTTCATTTTTATGATTTTTCAACAAGCCTTCTTGGCCGCATGCATCCCATGTATTTGGAAGACAGATATTAAAATTGTTAGTTCTAAGGATAATCATAATTTTTGCATATTGCATGAGACATATTGTTTGGTTTTTATGATATAGGCGAATGCAGTTCTTTACAGCATTAAATAAAAACCTTTTTTTCAACGGAAAATAAGGGGTAACATTAAAACTTGAAACGAACAGAAATTGTTTTGTTTATAAAGGGTACTACCCCTTCCTTAACGCTCGCTCTTTACGCTAAAGTTATCATGTTCTTAAAAAGATACATCGCATTCAAATTTAATGGGCCTCGTATCTGATCAGTCTTTCTTAAAGAATTGTGACGAAAAGGCAAACTTTCTCGTAAAGAGCAAGTGCTGAGGAATGAGCAGCCAAGTGATCAGGAATGAGTCATATACGGATCAATTTCTCTTCGTCTTAAGTTTTAGTGCTACTTCTTACTTTCAGTAGACAAAACTTAGTTTTTCTTTACTTAATTTCTGACTGTTTGTCAGGTCATAACAGGAATTCCTCCCCCTTTTTTAAAATACACACTGGAAAATTCCTTTCGGAAACTTGCCTTCCCACTGAAAATCCCCCCTCCTTGGAGAAAATACTCTTCAAAAAATTTCCCTATATTTCCCAATGACAGACACCATATGTGAACAATACTGAATTTGTATAAATTACTACCCTTTTCTCAATGTCTATGGGGGGAGGGGTCACATAATCCCCAGAGGGATAGTTAATGGACCTTTCAATTCAGCTGAATAATTATTGCCATCTCAAAATTTTGATCAGATATCTTCGGTGGAAAAACAGGCATAGGAGAAGGTAATGTTGACCTCAATCTCTTTGATTACTTAAAAAGGGCAAAAGAAATTCTATTTCCAATCGCTTGAGCCTTTCTCGATTTTCAAGGATCGCTGTTTCGGTACAATCACCCCTAGGGAAATAAAATACCAACATCGATAACCTTTCTTCTGACAAGAGTCACAACATTCCAAATTTTTATATATGATTTTTAAACCTCAGCAGTAGAGTTCTGTGACAGGCTGAATCTGATGGTGTTATTTTCATTAAGAGTATTTTTCTAGGTAAGGTCCCCCCTTTTTTGAAAATTGGGTAAGCTTAATTTTCTTAGACTTGGAATTTTTATGGGTAACATTAAACTTACACAACTTCACGTATTTGGAATCAAAATGAAAAATCAATTCTTTTAATAGATCTGAATCAAAGCTCGTTTTTTAGATTTTCGGTTACTATTGATCCAAGTCGCTTCTTGCTTACACTTCGTTCCCACGAACTGTTTGGTGATTTGCTTTTCTGTCTGGCAGCTAGAGTAGGTTATACTATTAGCTTTTTGATCGCCGGAAACTGCATGATTGTTTACAAAAAAAATTGTTCATACCTATAAGGTGGAAGAAAAGAGGGAAAGAGTCATATTAGGTCACCTATCCTTATGAACGAAGATATTTGGAAAATGTAAAACAAACATTGCTTCGGAAGATTTTAAATAAAAAGGGCTTTTTACAAAACTCTTAAATTTTGTATAGTATAATATAAATTTTTAGAAATTATTAGAAATAAATATAATGATTCTGTGTGAAAAGTTGTTTTTATAGACAGATCAAGGAAGTCAAAAGTGATTGGAAGGCAACTAGGCTGCGCTCCCCTCGCTTGTCTTTCTCAAAGACATGTGATCAAAATTTTGAGATAGCCATCTGATTCAACATAGTTGAAAGGTCCATTAGCTATGTCTTTTGAGATGACAATCCTTCTGCAGCCCTTATGGCACAATTTGTCCATTGTTTACCTATAGTATTTGTTGTTTGGAAAAGGGTTTGACGTTTTGTGTCTGTGTCAATTAATTGAAAAAAAAACTTTCCACAAAAGGAGTTTTTCAAAAAAATTTAAGACTTACGTTAAACCGAAAATGAATAAACCCTTTCTTCTTAAAAAAATAAAATAAATGAAGCCCAAAATGAGCACAAACTAGACCTATGTTGCCTGAGCAACGTGAAATGTTGCGGCTACCTTTGTCCGGCTTCGCCGAATAAAGTGTTGCGAGAGTAACACTTTAATTTTGTTTCTTTGCTATCGATTAAACCCTGAAGTTGTCAGCCTATCGAAGCTTTTAAAACGTTACGTTCAAAGAAGAACGCGATCAGTAGCCACATGATCAAAGGCTGCCCCTCAGCGTTGAAAAAACAACAATAACAAAAGAATAGCGAAAGAAAGGACTAAATTGACTTTGCAGCCAGTTGAACTTAATCCTTTTCAATCGTAGACATCGTGACGGATAAAAGCTTAGAACAATATCTTAGATAATCCAGTTGGTATTATAAAGCTATCTGTAATTTTTCAGGATCAAAATACCATAAATGACACTATTAATTATGAAGAAACTACTATGGCATATTTTTAATCAGCTCATCACGAGCTATCGATAATACCGAAAGAAGGGACTAAATTGACTATGCAGCCAGTTGAACGTTATCCTTATCAATCGTAGACGTCGTGACGGATGAAAACTTGAAACAGTATCTTATATGATCTAGTTGGTATTATAAAGCTATCCGTAACTTTTCAGGATCAAAATGCCATAGATGACACTATTAATTATTACGAAACTGCCTCGTTGTTTTACGTTATCGTTTGTACCCGTTGCCTAAACACCTAATTCTAGGTTACAGTGAGTATGGGTAGGCTGCACCAACTAGCAAAAGTTACAAACCCCTCTTCACTGAAGATGATTGTACCCTAACAGATGATTATTATTTACAAGTCCCCTACATGTCTTACCAATGGAACCAACTCGGTCTTACCATCAAATAAACTGGGAACAAATAATAGGCACACCAAATAGCAAAATTTGCAAACCCCTCATTGCCGAAGATGATTATGAGCTAACAGCCGACCTTTCCTTACAATTCCCCTACATGTCTCACAATTGGTACCGGTCTATTTTTGGTTTCAGTGTGTACCTTACTACTGAAGTTGTTAACCCCTTGAAATTCTCAAACTGGTATATCTCATGAAGGAATCTTTGTACCAAAAAATGCATGACATATACTTTGGTCAGCTCATCACGAGCTATAATACCAAAAGAAGGGACTAAATTGACTTTGCAGCCAGTTGAACTTTATCCTTTTCTATCGTAGACATCGTGACGGATCAAGACTTAGAACTATATCTTATATAATCTAGTTGGTATTATAAAGCTATCCGTAACTTTTTAGGATCAAAATACCATAGATGAAACTATTAATTATTACGAAACTGCCAAAAGTATAACAGTTCAAAATAGGGATAAAACCTTTTAATAGACAGTGAACAGGTATAAAATTTTTAACTGGATACTCCGAACACATATGCAGTGTTCATCATCAGCAGTAAAACTAAAAGACATCAATAAAACAAACAAAATTTATACCCAATAAACTAATTACATATAGTTTATTGCTCTTATTTTTTTTTTAAATGCAATAGCGGAAGCAAATCTCCTTGACCTTTTCGGTTCCTGTTCATTAGAACCGGAGCCTTAAAGGGGCCATGGGGGCCCCTTTAAGTCCTTTGTTAGCAAATTGTTTTGTAGAAAATATTGAAACAATAGCGTTAGATTCATATTTTTTAAAACAAAATATTGTGGGACATATATCGATGACATAATTTCAGTATGGAATTATGGGGAGGAGGAATTGAAAGGTTTTTTAGAACATCTTAATTTTTGGGGAGGTGATTTAAAATTTACAATAGAATTAGAAGAGGATAATAAACTTCCTTTTTTAGATGTTCTTCTTTAAAAAATGAAAATAGTCTGGAATTTAAAATTTACAGAAAACCTACTAACAATAATAGATTTTTGTCGTTCTTCTCCGGTCATGCTCGCCAAGTAAAAATTGGCTTAATCATATCCTTAACTGACCGCATTTTTTGAATTTGTTCTCTGAAATTCATTGAGGAGGAATTATTATTGTTAAAAGAAATTTTAATAAGTAACCATTATCCAGGTTGGTTAATTGACCAGACTTTTTCGAAAGGAAGAAAAAAATTTCTAGAATTTTCTAACCATATTCTGGAAACAACAGAAAAGAAAGATATTTTTGTTCTTTGCCATATGTTCCAGGGCTGAGTGAAAAACTTAAAAGAATTTTACAAAATATGGGTTTAAAGGTAGCTTTAAGAGGTAGTAATACTTTGGCTAATTTTTTAAATTCTGGAAAGAATCGAACTTCCGTAGAGCAACAAAGTGGGGTTTATAAAATCCTATGTACTTGTGGTAGCTCTTATGTGGGACGTACTAACCAGAATTTAAAAATGAGATTACTACAACATCATAATTCTATTTCATCGTCTTTTAAGCAAAATTCCAAACCTGAAGATTTCACGTCAGCTATATCGGAACATATTTATAATTGTCTAAATCATTTTATTTTGTTTGAAAATGTTTCTTTGATTTCTAGGAACCAAGGTTTAAAGCAAATTTTCAGGGAAACAATCGAAATTAAAAAAATTAAAAATTCAAGAATAATTCCATAAATAGAGATACAGGCGAATTTGGATTGACCTCAATTTATGATACTTTACTGAGGTCAAATAAAGTAAATATTACTTCACCTAAGAGCTATAAACTATGTCCACCTGATGAGTCAGATAAATCTAATGAACCGGAACCGAAAAGGTCAAGGAGATTCGCTTCCGCTGTTGCATTGAAAAAAAAAGAAGAGTAATATACTAAATGTAATTAGTTTATTGGGTATAAATTTTGTTGTTTTATTGATGTCTTTTAGTTTTACTGCTGATGATGAACACTGTATATGTGTTCGAAATATCCAGTTAAAAATTTCTATATCTGTTCACTGTCTACTAAAAGGTTTTATCCCTATTTTGAACTGTTATACTTTCGTCATGGAAAGGCAGTGTGGGCTTCGAAGTCATCTACGAAACTGCCTCATTGTTTCACGTTATCGTTTGTACCCGTTGCGTAAACACTTAATTCTATGTTACAGTGAGTATGGGTACACCAACTAGCAAAAGTTAACAACCCCTCAGTGCTTTCATTGTTACGTTATCGTTTCAACCCGTTGGGTAAACACTTAATTCTAGGTTACGGTGAGTATGGGTAGGCTACATCAACTAGCAAAAGTTAAAAACCCCTCTTCACTGAAGATGATTGCACCCTAACAGACGAACAATACAGGCATGTCTTACCACTGGAACCAAATTGGTCTTACCATCAAATACACCGGAAACATTCCTTGAAAGTTGGTCAAAACATTTATAGCTTTTTTTTCTGTTCCTTGAAAGTTGGTCAAAACATTTATAGCTTTTTTTTTCTGTCCACCTGGTCTCATACATTTTGATAAAATGGATGCTATATGTCTTCTTGTTGTAGATTCTCGGAAAATATTTATGAAATCCCTGACGGTAAAAAACAGTGTTTCTCACTTCAGATATCTTATTCGTATCATTTACCTCCAGATATAGTCTGTGGTTAGCTCAGCGAAAAAAGTGAAAAGTAATTCTAAATTTTTTCCTCAGAATAGTTTGACCTTCCTTGTCTGCCATTGTGCAGACATCCATCGAATTCCAGACCAACACATTTCTCAAGCTCCACTCTGTTGTCATTAAAAATGGTTTTATTTTTTTGCAATTGTGACAGCGTCTTGAGCTTCAAGTAGACAGAAATCAGTAGATTCTTCTTTATGAGGTTGATATTTTCATTATAATATCACAAACCTATAGATAGTTGCTCTTTACCAAGTATGCCTTATCAGTGTTATCACTACAAGATATTTTAAAATTCGTTTCAGTTATGCGTGGCTTTTTTATTTTAGGGGGGAAAAACCTTCGAAAAACCAGAAAGTAATTTGCACCTCTCTGAAAACAAAACTTATTCTAAATTTTTCGCTTTTTTAAGCTTAATAAAACGAAAATTCTTAAGATTTTCAGGTACGGATATCAGTATATCGTCCTTTTATTAATGATATCAGTTCTTTCGATATTATGAAATACAAGCACAGCTCGAAACAAGGATTGTTTTCAGCAAAGTTCAAAGTATGTTCTTGCCGTTAGAACGCACAGGGGGCTTCAGCCCTATCCTTCCTTAGTACCTGCTCGTTTTGAGTTTGACTCGGTGATTTATTTTAATTTCTGTTCGTTTTATGTTTTTATTTATTTGCTAATGGTAGATTTACGCTTGAAAAGTTATTTGACTTTTTTTCTACTCTTATTGTGGCTCTTACTTTTCTTTGCAAAACTTCTTCTGTGGAAATTTTTCAAAATTAATAATTAATTGAATTGGAGAGCTAATACAGCATATGTATATGATAGTATATCAATATATTTAGAAAATTCTATGTTTATAAATTAATATACAACCTCTGATTTAAGACTTTTAAATTACCATAAATTACTAGGAAGATACTTCCTTTATCGAAGAGAATTGTGGACAATTTAGCTGTTATAAGTTAATCACCAACGGAAGAATAATAAAAATCAAGTTCATAGTAAATGTGTAAAATTCAAAATGTTGTAAATGTTGGAGCTGAATTGTGTTAAAATAATAAAGGACTAAAAAATGTAAGCCAAATTTATTAATTATGAGTCAATGTTAAATTATTTTATTTATTCCTATTATAGTGTATCATGACAATGCTGTCAGCAAACGAGAATGTGGAACACCTTGCGTGCCTGGTCTTACAGGTGTATGTTTAAACCAAGAAATGAATGTGGATTTTCAGAAAAATGAGCTGCCAATTAACATTTGTGTATTTGCTGAAAAGGATATAGTAAAACAGGAGGTTTGCCATATAGGAGAAACACCTTTCGAACGTTATGCATATGAGAAAACATTACCACATTCATCCAACTTGCATGATCATCAGAGAACTCTTAATGGAGGGAACCCTTTCGAATGTAATGTATGTGAGAAACGTTTTACTACCAGTTCGAATTTGTCTCAACATAAAAAAATTCATACTGGAGAAAAACCTTTCAAATGTGATGTATGTGAAAAAACCTTCCGCCAGAAAACACACCTGTGTAATCATCAAAGAACTCACACTGGGGAAAGAACTTTTGAATGTGATGTATGTGAGAAACGTTTTAGTTCTTTTTCGCATTTGACAGGACATGAAAGAACTCACACTGGAGAAAAACCTTTCAAATGTGATATATGTGAAAAAACCTTCCGACAGAAAATACATCTGTGTAATCATCAAAGAACTCACACTGGAGAAAAACCTTTTGAATGTGATGTATGTGCGAAACGTTTTAGTTCTTTTTCGTATTTGTCAGAACATGAAAGAACTCATAATGGAGAAAAACCTTACAAATGTGATCAATGTAAGAAAAAATTTCGCCAAAAAACCCACCTATCTAATCATCAAAGAACTCATACTGGAGAAAAACCTTTCAAATGCAACATATGTGGGAAACGTCTTACTTCAAGTTCCAGTTTATTTCATCATCAAAGAACTCACACTGGAGAAAAACCTTTTGAATGCGATATTTGTAAGAAATGTTTTACTTCAAGTTATCATTTATCTAATCATCAAAGAACTCATACTGGAGAAAAACCTTTCGAATGTGATATATGCGAGAAACGTTTTACTTTAAGTTGTAGTTTGTCTCATCATCAAAGAACTCATACTGGAGAAAAACCTTTCGAATGTGGAATGTGTGAAAAAACATTCAGCCGAAAATCTATCCTCTCTGATCATCAAAGAACTCATACTGGAGAAAAACCTTTCAAATGTGGTATATGTAAGAAAAGTTTTACAATAAGTTCTAGTTTATCTCGTCACCGAAGAACTCATACTGGAGAAAAACCTTTCGAATGTGATATATGTAAGAAAAGTTTTACAAGAAGTTCTACTTTATCTCGTCACCAAAGAACTCATACTGAGGAAAAACCCTTTGTGCATGTCAGTGTGTAATCTATAATAACTAAAATGTTCATATGAAAATTTTACTAGTACTGATGCAAAGCAATGGTGCATGCTAGTATAAGTCGAAATTTTGCGATATTTTGAACTAAATCAAAACTTACTATTACAGGTTTACTAAAGGATGTATAAGTAATATTCCAGGAAAGGTCTAGGGCATTAAGTTGAAACTTTCAGGTAGCATCAAAAACGATGTTGTACTAACAAAAAGGCATTATGTGCATGCTACGGCTGTTATGACTAGTTCTACTACTGAAGCTAAGAATATTAAGGTGAAAGTTTCAGGGGATGTTGAACTAAATTGAAACACACTATTTTCATGCAGGTGGCCAAAAGGTATATCATCAATATCTCAGGAATGGCTTAGGGTATTAAGTTGAAACTTTTGAGGTATATTGAACTAAGAAGAGGCACTGTGTGCCCATTATTGCTACTGCTACTACTATTCATTAAAAAATGTCGATGATGATGTTGATGGCTTAGAGTAGCCTATAAGATGGAACTTTAAGCACACGTTGAGTAGGGTTTGATCAGAACACACTGTATGGATGCAGGTCTCCTAAAAGACAAATCAGTAGTATCTCAGGAACAAATTTAAGTATTCAGCTGATGCAAACTGAGAATGTTGAACTTACCAAAAAGCACTAAATGAATACTTCTACTACTGCTGTCATTACTACTGTTCTTACTACTACTTCTGGTCCTGTGACCACTACTATTGTTAAGGCAATGGATATTAAGGTAAATATTTTAGAGACTGGTGAGAGTGGTTTCCCAAGATTAAAACAAACTAAGTGAATCCAGGTTGTCAAAAGGGCGTATCAGTAGTATCTAAGCAACGGCTTAGAGTATTAAATTGAGGAAAAATGATGATTTTGAACTAAATAAAAGAAATAGTCTGCATCATCGGGCTTATCAAAGGGTATGTCAGCATTATCCCAATAACATCTATTGGTATTAGGAACTTTAATTTTAAGCATCTATTGATTAATTAGGAACTTTCAAGGCTTCTAAAACTTTTGCTGCTCCTCCTACTTTCCACTAAACTTGAAGTATTTTCACTAATATTGCTAGTTGTATCCTAAAGACATCATATGCTACTTCAGAAACTATTTTCCTAAAAATTAATCTATCTATTTTCCCACATTGTCAAATTTTGAATCTCCAGTTTTGTATTCGACGGTTTTTATGGCACTTGGTATTAATCAAGTGACATAGCGATCGCAAATTCTGTCCGTCTGTCTGTCTGTCCCGGTTTTGCTACTTCAGGCACTTCCAGGCAAGCTAGGACGATGGAGCATGTGTATCAGGGACCGGACCACATTAAATTAGAAATAGTCGTTTTCCCGATTGGACCATCTGTGGGGGGGAGTGGGGGGCCGGTTAATCTGGAAAAAATAGAAAAAATGAAGTATTTTAACTTACGAACGGGAGATGGGATCTTAATAAAATTTGATTTTCGAAAGGATATCGTGTCTCAGAGCTCATATTTTAAATTCCGACCAGATCCGGTGACATTTGAGGGAGTTGGAGGGGGGAACCTAAAATCTCGGGAAACGCTTAGAGTGGAGGGATCGGGATGAAAACTGTTGGGAAAAAAAAGATTAGAAGTCCTAGGTACGTTATTAACATAACCGGAACGGATCTGCTCTGTTGGGGAGGGGGGTTAATTCTGAAAAATGAGGTATTATTAACCTACGAATGAGTGATCGAATCTTTTTGAAGTTTTGAAGGATATCGTGTCTCAGAGTTGTTATTTTAAATCCCGACTGGATCTGGTGACATTGAGGGGGGGCCTAAAATCTTGGAAAACACTTAGAGTGGAGGGATCGGGATGAAACTTGGTGGGAAAAATAAGCACAAGTCCTAGATACGTGATTGACATAAACAGAACGGATACACTCTGTTCGGGGGGGGGGGTTAATTCTAAACAAATTAGAAAAATGAGGTATTTTTAACTTACGAATGAGTGATCGGATCTTAATGAAATTTGAAGTTAGGAAGGATATCGTGTTTCAGAGCTCTTATTTTAAATTCCGCATTTATGTCATGGGTGTGTATATTGGTTCTTATGAAAGGGATGCTCGTATAAACTTCAGGGTGGGCTAATTTGATTGGAATTTGAAAATTATAGTTCAGTTTTGTAAGATTCAAAAGAATTCCGAGGGCAATTAGCCCCCCTCTCCCACGCCCTTTTTCTCCAAACCCATCTGATAAAAATTTTGAATTAGCCATTTTGCTAAAAATAGTTCAGATGTCAGATAAGAAAAAATCCTGTGTCAACGCAACCCCCCAGGGCCCGGGGTAGGCGTTGTAAGTTATGGTATGTGGGCATATATGGCTCTTATGGAAGAAATGTTCATATATACTTCGGAGAGGGCTCATTTGATTGGAAGTTGAAAGTTCCGGTTAACTTTATAAGCGTCAAAAGAGATCAGAGGGCAAATACCCTCACCCCCTCTACGCCCTATTTTCCTCCAACCCATCCGATAAGAACTTTGAGATAGCCATTTTTCAAAAAATTTAAAGATTATATAACAAAAACTCTGGGGTCAACACAATCCCTCAGGGCGCGGGGGCAGGCGTTGTAAGTTATGCCCTGAGGGCATATATGGTTGTTATGGAAGGGATGCTCGTATATACGTCAGAGAGGGGTCATTTGACTGGAAATGGAAAGTTTTAGTTCCTTTCTTAGAGTCAAAAGAGATCGGAGTGCAACTACCCCCCCACGCCCCTCTTTCCCCAAATGCATCCGCTAGAAATTTTGAGATGGCTATTTTGTTAAAAATAGTTCAAAGGTCAGATAACAAAAACTCTGATGTCGACACAAACCCCCAGGGTCCAGGGGTAGTCATTGTAATTTAATTCGCCAGGGGCATTTATGGTATTTATGCAAGGGATACTCGTATAAACTTCAGAAAGGGTTTATTTGATTGGAAATTGAAAGTTCTAGTTAACTTCAAGATTAAAAATAGCTCAGAGGGCAGCTATCCCTCCACCACGCCATTTTTCCCCAAATGGATCAAATAAAAATTTTGAGATAGCCTTTTTTGTCAAAAATAGTTCAAAGGTCAGATAACAAAACTCAGGCGTCGAAACATCTCCCTAGGGCCCGAGGGCAGGCGTTGTAGACTATGTCCTTGGGGCTTATATGGTTCTTATGGAAGATATGCTCCTATAAACTTCAGAGAGGGCCCATTCATTGGAGATTGAAAGATCCAGTTTACTTTTTAAGAGTCAAAGGTGCTCGGAGGACATCTAGCCCCCCGACGCTCTTTTTCCTCCAAATGCATCGGATAAAATTTTGAGATGGCCATTTTGTTAAGAATACTCAAAAGATCATATGGCAAAACCCAGGTGTCGAAAAAAAAACCCTGGGCCCGGGAGCAGGTGTTGTAACTTGTGCCCCGGGGGCACATATTTTTCTCATGGAAGGGATGCTCGTGTAAACTTCAGAAAAAGCTCAATTTGTTGGAGATTGAAAATTCTGTTTCACTTTTTAAGAGTCAAAAGAGAACTGAGGGCAACTAGCCCCCTCCGCACGCCCTTTTTAACCTAAATGTATCAGATACATATTTTGAGATAGCCATTTTCTTAGAAAAAGATTGAAGGTCAGGTAATAAAAGCTCTGGTGTCGACAAAACCCACCAAAGCCAGGGGCAGGCGTTGTTTACTTAAAAACTTAGATTTTGTGATTTGCGTGGCAACTTCGATTTACGTTGCAGGGGCTGTAAATTATGCAATTGGCATATTAATACTTTGATACTCCTTGTTTACTTTGGTGCTTTCTTTACTTTTCTTTTCTTTACTTTTATATTGTTACTTTAACACTAGTTTTGATACTTTGATGAGCGTTTGATCTTGAAAAAAAAATTGATTTTGAAATAAGGAATTTTTTAAACTTGAAACTTTTTGCAATAATAAACGAACGAAAATTAATAATCATAAAAAAAACTTTACAGAAAAGAAGTTTTTCAGAGAAAAGTAAAGCTATATTACACTTAAGATCAGCAGTTACATATGTCTGTTAAAATTCAAACTCAAAACGACCAGAAGTAAACGATTAAAGAATAAATGCAACCCAAAACGAACAGAAATTAAATAAACAATCAATGCAAACAAACATACAACAGATACTAATATAAATGAACAAATAAATCTTAAAACGAGTAAAACTTCAATTCAATATGCAATTCTAGCTTGAAACGAACAAAAAACACTACAAACAAGAGTTTGGGTATCGCCTCCTTCTCTCACTGTAAAAGCCTAAAACCTACTTCGTCATTGGCGCTTTACTGAATACGAATTATATTACAAATATTTTCTTTTGTACTTATTATTGAAAATAAATATAAAAGACACCCTGACTTAAATGTAAAATATCGTCGGCATAATCTAATAAAGAGAGATCTTGACCAAGATACAGAAAGCTCGGCTTAACCACGTGCTGAGCTTCAACTACATTATGATTGAACAAAGGTGGCGAAGAGATAGCTCCTTGACTAATCTCTTTTCGAACTGGGATAATGGTAGAAAGAATTTTTATCCAACTCGGTAGACTAATTTTAATCTTCACTTTAAGTTTTCAATACAAATCACAGAAGGTGAGGGCTACTGACTTGTCAAGACCGCGGCTATATGCGCTTAACAGGAGATGACTATGAATACCGGGATCGAATGCGTGACTTACATCTAAACCTGCAATAATACTAGATTGATCGATTCGCTGACACTTCATGAGGATATTACACATAAGGTTATGCACATGTTCTGTACTGTTGCCCTTTTTGAACCCAAGCTGGTTGCTGGGCGTGTAACAAACTCAGTTTATTTCATTAATTACTAGTATTTCAAACATTTTACAGAAAACCAAAGCAATAGTTATTGACCTATGCGAATTGCACTGAGATAGGTCTTTCCCCTTTTTGACAACTGTAGTGATGATACCGATATCAAAAGAATCTGGCACTAAGCCCCACGAGCATATCATTTGGCACATTAAAATTAAGTGCTGAAACAGCATCGAACTGCCATTCACCAGATGCAAGCCACAAATATTATCAACTCCCTTTGAGTATTTTTTTTTTTACTTTGCTAATGGCATCACAGACACTGAAGAAAGTTACTATAAAGCCTGGACTTTTAAGTCGAAAAACAAAAGCTGACTATCGAAACCGTTTAGAGGAGTCAACGACTGCTGACATGTTGCAATGCAAGTACGAAATGAAGAAGGTCGACACCACTCCCATATCAACGAATTGGATTTCTTAAATGCGAAAAACCCTAATATAAACGTAAAAAAATGCTAAGTTTAATGCTACCTCTTAAGATGCACCCTTGCTGGTGCCCCAGCTCTGGTGTTTTTTGTTAGTAGCTAAATCATTGATGAACGAAACAAAGCATTAATTGACATTCTGTCTCATTTGTGATTATGCCGTACAGATTATTTTTTTTTTGACACTTCTATATTTTTTTTTTTGGGGGGGGGGTGGCATTGCACATCTTTGGCCCAGGCAAAACCATGTCTGGCTTTTTTATTCCATTCTCGAAGTTTTCAGTCGCATAAAGTTTAGAAGCAGTCATTACTAAGACAATAAATCCTATTCACGTTGTTTTGTCAAGAGAGAGTTAGAGCGCTCCATGTTAGCGGAGAAGTGTAGAACCCAGTGCGACTGCAATTAATCTCATGTTAATAGCTACTAACCATAATGGTGCAATGGCCTCTGTACTCAAGACGTAAGATTAAGGATGAGGTTTTTAACTTTGGATTCATGTTCTATTGATTTTATTTCCAAGAATGCGTAATGGGTTCTGGTGACCTACATCTTGATCCCCATTTTAGGGTTTCTTCATTAGTCACAATCTATGTTGGGCTTAGATATATTAGCAGTTTCAACTGTCACTGCCGATTCACAAAATGCTTTTGCTCGTGCCAAACCATGGGAGCTTTCAACTGGAGATACCTGATATCTAGATCTGACGCTGACTACACCAAAAAGTCAGTCTCCATCTGGCATTCTTAGCAAATTAGAATGGAATAATGCCATTACTTTAAAAGTGGGGCCAAATTTTTTTTTCAGTTTCTCTGGATTAGGAGAAAAAGGAAGTGACATCGATCCTCATTTAACTTTTGTAGAAAGTACCAAATAGAAACTGGTTCTAAGCCGGGTGAGAATAGCTGCTTTACTTCGGAAGGAAGAAGTAAAGGCGCCATACAGCCTTGTGGAATCTTATAGTTTACTGAATGGATTCGAGTTTGGAGAAAAATCTAGTAACCGGGAAGTGCATCGTCTTTGCGTTTGGTCCATTTTATAAGATACATTATAATAATCTAGCCGTAGGTAATTGAGTCAGCGCTTTGACTTGAGCTCAATGTTTCTTTTACATGATTATATGGACTATTTTATGTCAATAGAAATAAAAAAAAATCTGGTGAATATTTTGTTCTAATCAAACCTTAAAGCCGACAATTATTTTTTTATAATTCCAAAATAATTATAGAACCTGTTTCGGGTTTGCAATCTAGATTGCTATACTTGACACTGTTGTTGTAGGGTATCAAAAAATAGAGCAAAAAATTTTCTGTTCAACAGTCAGAAACTTATTTCTATAATATATACTTCCCGACTGCAGTCCCTTCAAATACTTAACATATTTGTGTTCCAAAGTCAAAAATTTCCTCAAAAGACTAGATCCAGCTGTAATTGGAGCGTGTGAAAATGCATAAATTACAGCAAGGGACTAACCACGCGGATTGTTCAGGAGCGATTCAGTGAAGTATTAGTTGGTTGTAACCTGTTCAAACAGAGTCTAGAGAATAAGTAGGGTGCAGACATCAAACTGTCGGTTAATAAATATACATACAAAATTATATTATATAAATAATTACAAAAAGAATTGATAAGGATGGCCTGTGCCTAATCTTATTTTGAGTGAGAAACCCTTTAAGTTCAACCTTCTTATATTTTTTTAGTTGAAGCGACAAAGAAAACTGATACCTCTGTGTTTGCCCGATTTGCCGCCTAAGAAAAAGAATTTACTAGGGAGTAAAATGCTTGGACTTTGGCTAGGCCTAAAAAGTGCAAAGTAAAACCGAGGTTTTGCAAACGAATGGCTCATTAGTAAAACTGAGGATAGAATTCTATTAAAACGGGGAAAACAAACGTAGGCTATCTATTTCACTCATCTAGATCACAGATGGCAATAAAGAGAATTATACCATTAGTCTATCTTGAAAAGGAAATAAAGGTTGTTTACTAGGCTATTTAGGGTGTGTTCCAGCTGACGGTTTTTCAGTAACTGCAGTAACTGCGCGGTAACTGCCCATTTCTAACTGCGGTAGAGCCAGTGGGAACGGCACAGTAAGCTGACTAGCAGTAGCGTCATTTTCGAATTAAATGCACGTCCTTAAATTTAAGGGACAGTTTAATGCTGATTAGTATAATTTTTTTATTCCTTCTGTTTCAGAGCATTTAGAGAGGTTCTAAGCCAACCATGGGCATTTGGCTGTCACAAGTGATTTTGCTCAAATGAGCTGGTGAAAAATAAATAGATCATATACTTTTTTTATTATTTGAAGACTAGAATATCACATAACTAAGCATTCAAATAGCTTGATTGTATCTTAAGCATATACAATCCCTGATGGAGTTTTGTTGATACCTGTCTTAAATTGATTTGTCTAAATAAAATGGGGCTATAGCATTTACAAGATAGTAGTGGGACAACTATAGCAAGTTTTTTTTCAATATTCTACTTTTTTAAAAATAATTATTGTTCTCTGGTCAAATTTGTGTTCCTTGCTAAGTGGTAGGCACTCTGGGCTGGAATGCTTTGTCCAAGGGGTACAGGTTTAATTCCTGGCATTGTCAGTTTATTTTGTTTTGGATAGGGGTTGGTGATATGACTAACCTCAGCTAGAATTGGCCTAACTTTAAATGAGTACAGATGGAAATCTAGGGACAGTAAGAAGGAAGGGCATGCAAGAGCATAGGCTGGCTGGTCCCTAGCTTCCTATTGCACTACCTGGCTAAAAGACCACCAGGTCCTTTACTGGCCTACTGACTTAGCCATAGAAACTTTCTTTCAAACCCATTAAATATAAGTAAAAATGAAGAATACCAGTATGATGGTCCTTCTATTTCCCTGAAATGTGGATGTATGGACAAGAGTGTGGGTCATGAGAGATAGCTTGTGAATGTAATTGGGGTGAATGTGCTGCAAGATTTAAAAAATTTATGACTGTTGCTCAGGTTGGCAACTGAACACAGAAGTATAATTTTGTTATTTGTTTTTCTTTGTGACTATCATGCTTATTTAATGTCCAGTATTTTAAAGTTAATCTTCTTTAATTTGTCTTTAATTGCCATGGCCCTAGGGCTTAAATACAATAAAACCTACTTATATCTATTGATTTTCTTTAAATAGATAGTAGCTCTATGTTTCCTAGCTTCAGTAAATTTAAATGTAATTGTGAGACCAGGTATTACAAAGTAGGTGAAAACTTGCAAATGAACCTCTGGTATCAATAAAAATTTGTAAGAAATGGATATCAATTTAAAGATTAAAAAAACTGTTAGAAAACAAAGAAGACAAATGAATAAACAAAATTACCCCTTTACAACCATTTAATGAATTGTCACAAATATAGGTCACCCTTAAGATTGAAATGAACAAAACTTTAATTATGAATCCATTTTCCTTTAAACAGACTGAAGGGGCAAACCTCCAAGCTTTGACAAATTCAATCTCACTTTTGGGCATTCTCACCTTTCCTTTTCAAAGGAAACTTTCTTTGGATGTTTCCCATCCAACTAAAAACAACATGGACAGTATCAGGTACAAGTGACCTTCTACTTAGCCTACATACCAAAGGGAAAAGCATGCATCTCTATACTATAATTTACCTCCAACCTGCCTAATGTGCAAATATATAGCCAAAATTATGTAGTTCCAATGTATTCTGTCACCTGTTACCTTTCCTCCCATTCTTGCTTTGTTTCAGTTGCTTCAATTAACAGGGAGTTAAAGGTTGAGGGATAGATTGGCAGAATCAATGGGAAACATGTAACTTCAGCTATAAATATTTTTGAAGGTCATCAAAGATCAAGGCCCTCTAGAGCAAGAATGAGTAGAGATGTGTACTTTGAAATACCTTCCCAGGACATACTTTAGCCTGTAGACCCATCCCTGAAAGTTTCATTTTCCTAACCTAACCCATTTCAGTGATAGCAAGAAGTCAATCAACTAGAATTTTACTGGATAAAATTACCATCCTTTGGAATAGACTCTGAATAGTCTACCCTAGCCTACTTCTTCAATAGGATTAAAGACAGTCTCAGAATAATGATTTGGCAGCCCATAAATCCTCAACTTATCTGTAATACTTCACCTAGGCCTGTTTACAGAGCCTAAAAGGAGTTAATGCTTAAAATGCTACCATGTGGCAATTTAATGGAGCCTCAATGTTACCTGGAAGAAGTCAATCCTTAGAATGATTCCAAATGGCAATTTAAGGTAATAATTATGCCTGGATATGCCAGAAAAATGGAAATCTTTAAATTAAATAATAAGTTTTTCATTGATTTAACCTACTTGCTAATAGATAGCCTACTACTCAGGGTGTCCTTTAATGTTGATTCAAAAATATGGTGATTTACTAACCTGGCTCAGATCCCTCTTTCTTTTGCAAAATCATTGTCCCACCTTCTTCCAAGCAAATAACTTCATATTCCATTACTTCATTCTTGTCCATATTTATTTTTTGTTGAATGAGATTTTTGTTGAAGAAGGTGAATTATGTACTTTCTGCGCTAACCATTCTTTTGAGCACGGTAAGAAAATCACTTACTGCAGTTACTGCCGGCAGTAACTATTCTCGTTCCCAGTGGGTTGGGCAGTAACCATTTTCCCGCTAGGAACGGAAATAGTAACCATTCGGTTACTACAGTAAGTCCCTGGAACACACCCTTAGTTCAAAATGAGAATCTTGCCCATAGTCACAGTAGCCTACAAATTTAGGCTGTAAACCATCCACATTATAAATGTATATTTATACTTTGCCAACTGTTGCTCATTATTAATCTGTAACAAAAGAGTAGTCTAGCAGCCTACTCAATAGGTCTATTCAACATTTTTTGAGTCTAGAAGTAGTCTAATTCTCAACTACATTCCCAATGTAGACATAAGCCTATGTGAGACATTTTGAACTTTGGTTATGCAGTAGAGAGTAGAGGTAATTTACCTTATGAAAAATACATAGGACTAACAAAAAAACAAAGAAAAAACAACATCCTTTGAGTTTGTTCCATGCTCTTTCTTATATTTAATTTACAAATTTAGATTTTTGCTGAAACCTAACATTTCTGCCTCCACAACTCCAGGCCTAGCTGATTTTTAAAATCCTGTGGGTAGGCAATGTTTCATGCATGATTAGATGCTTTCCATCTAAAGACCATCTTTAGGTTATTAAAGATGGTTTTAACTGATAGATAACAGCCTCAGGGAAAGAAAATAAAATGCAAGAGGGCCTAATCTAGCACAGGCCCCCTAGCCTTATTGAAAATTAGTTTATGTTCTGAACTAGCCTACTCTTAAGATTTTATAACTTTTTGCTTAATCTTTACTTTTATTGGCAATATAGAACAGGCCCATGGGTATATCCAGATCCATTTGGGAAATGTGGGGTGAATTGTTGCAAACACAATCTTAAACACTACAAGGGGCATGAAATTCAAACTCTAAAGGTGTTATTCAATTTCTTTTGTAGTTTTTTCTTTAAAAGAGCTTATGGTGGTGCTAGATTTTGTTCACTACTTAGCTATATAAAATAAAAGCACACCAATCAATGCACCTTTTTATGTTCCATCCAAATATACTAATCACCTCCTTTGCAAATTTTATTGTTGGATAAGACTTGATTTTATGGTAAAATTCTAGTTAATTGACTTCTTTCTATCTCAGAAAGGGGTTAGGTTAGGAAAATGAAACTTTCAAGGGATGAATCTACAGACTAATGTATCCCAGGAAAATATTTTGAAGCAACTACCTCCACTCCTTCTCCCTCTAGAGGGCCCTAACCTTTGATGACCTTTAAAAATATGTGTGTTATAAAAGTGAATCCTTGCAAAATAGATCTTCTGCTTAATTGAAGTACTACAAAATTGTTTTCAGCTTCATAACTTTGCTCAATTCCATTTTATAAGGTTTTAAAGATATGCAAATACATTTCCTAAATTTAAAAAAAAACATTGATATGGCTCAAAATTCTACTCAAATAACAGGAATTGCATTTCCAGAACTAAAGGCAGAGAAAAAGCAACTAGTAACTGAAAATTAAGGTAAAATTTTGTTTTGTCAAAATTTCAATAGGTATAGTAGACCTGCCATGTAGGCAAATTTCAGGGCCCTCTAGAGGGAGAAGGAGTGGAGGTGGGTACTTTAAAATACCTTCCTGGGACATACTTTAGCCTGTAGACCCATCCCTGATAGTTTCATTTTCCTAACCTAAACCCTTTCCGAGATAGCAAGAAGTCAATTGACTAGAATTTTACCAAAGTTGTACTACCCCATTTATATATAGAAAAAACATTATAATAACAATAAAAACATTATAAAATAATAATGAAAACATTATGATTAATGGAAATAAACTCCATATTATAAAGTAAAAATATCATTGTTTTAGTTTTTTTTTTAGTTTTGTATATATCTTAAATCTTTAAACACTACCTTAAATTACACTTGACAATAATAATGACAAGTCCTTTGAACACTGCTCAATTATGGCAATGACCCAACTTGGTAGGTGCATCCAATACTGTGAGCCAAGTTTACCTGTACAAGTCTTTGTCAACTGCAGACTGGAAGGCTTCAACACTGGGAATTACATTCTGGATAAGGGGGCTCCATAAGCTGACTATACAATTAGAAAAGAATTTGCTGCACAGCCTTGTGTTATCGTGTGTTTGGTAAAGCTTCAAGGGGTGGCCTCTAGTACTTGGTGAACTGACTATCTGGGACAGGTTAGGGATCAGACTCTGGTCATGTACCAACTTTTACATCATTAATACAAATCTTTCTCTACATGTATATGCAAGAGATGGTAACTTGAGCTTATGTAATTGGATAGGACAAGGAAAATGTATTTAGCTACATGTTGCTGTAGTGGTTCCAGAATTGATGCCCTTATTGACTAGAGTAGAAATAAACATCACAAATTAGAATTTTGGTCTGTTCAGGCCCTTTAAGAGGCTGGTGATCACAGCTGCAGAATGATCTTTGTATTAAACCAAGAGTCTGGTTAGCTCTGGCTACTATAGACTGAGCATGAAAATTAAACTTAGCCTTTCATCAACCAAGACTCCCAGATCTGTTTCACTATGACTACATATAAGTGGCTGCTTTGAACCATTTCTGGATCTTATAAGATACTGGTACACCTTACCTTAATCACCTTAATCCATCTGAGAGCTTTAAGGTCTTCCAGACCTGTAGTGCTCTCGAGTTGATGACTGCTTTAGTATTTGTGTTGGATTGAATGAAGTCTATTTATTCAAAACCCAAGCACCTATAAAAAAATAACAACAGTAAGCTGCATCTTCCTACTTCTTTTGAAGATAGTGCTTGCGAGGTCACATGTCAGGTCGCGTTGGAGGCTTTACAACATGTCTGCTTCTGGTGCGTCGTGGTGTGAGGTTGGTGGTCACTGGCCGCGAGTATATGGTGCCCCTGACATGTGATGTGTCTACCGTGATAGGCCCTACTGAGGTAGACTTTGCTGACATAAGTTCCACCAGGGACGATCTGGGGTCTGTCAAAGGGGGTGGTAGAGCTGGGGTTTTCTCACTTTTGCTGGTGATGTTTTCTGTTATCTGCTCACTTTCAATGTGGGGTGTTTGGGGATCATTGGCACTGTGGCTGGCCATGCCAGTAATGTAAGGGTGGCAGTGTGGGGTTGGTTGTCTGGATATGTAAATCCTGTTCCTTCTTAGTCTTGAGCCATCAGTTGTTTTGACAATGTAAGACTGCAGGTTGCTATGGCGTGTGGTTATCTTTCCCTTGGTCCATGTGTCATTCAGTTTTGTTTGACGAAAACAGTGTCTCCCACCTCAAGTTCAGGAAGGGGCTTTGCAGATTTGTCATGATGGGATTTCTGGCGTCTCTGCATGACGTTTTACTATGGAGGAAGTCCGACTTGGTGATGACCTTTGGTTTCAGGAGTTGGTACGTAGAGGGCAGGGAGGATCTACGCTGTTGACTCTGTAGTAGCTGTGCGGGTGAGGCAAAGTTATCTACCAGACTGTTATGGTACTCTAGGAGAGCTATGTATGGGTTGTTACCGCTATTGTTTGATTTTGACAGGATTCTTTTACATGTTTGCATGGATTTCTCAACGAGTCCATTTGCCTTGGGTTATATTGGGTTTGAGGTCTTGAGTTCAATTCCCCAAGTTTGAGCAAATTTGTTGAATTTGCGCAAGAAAAGTTGAGCACCATTGTTGGATGTCATCTGCTGTGGTATCCTGAAGCGTGCGAAGTGAGTCTTGAGTTTGCAAATGATTGTTGCTGATGCTCTGAAGTCAATCGAATTCGAAATAACGGCTGTAGTAGTCAACCGTGATAAGGAATTGGGCTTTTTCCCATTTGAATAAGTCTACTGCTACATGTTGCCATGGTAGTGATGGTATTTATGTGTTGATGAGTGGTTCTCTCTGGTTTTTCAGGGCATGGCAGGCACATATTTCGCATTGTCTGATGAAGGATTCGATGTCGGCGTTTATGCCTGGGCAGTATACCAGCATCCTTGTGCATTGCTTTGTTTTTTTCAATGCCGAGATATGCTGCGTGTAGCTGGATAAGAGTTTCTCGTCTGAGGACCTGGGGTATGATGATTCTCTGGTCTTTGAAAACTATTCCATTGACTTCTGCCAGCTCACTTCTTATGTTCCAGAATGCTGATGCTTCAACGGGACATGTTTTTCAAGTCAATGGCCAACATACTGTATGACAGACTGAAGAGTGCTGAGTTGTTTATCATGTTCGATCAGTTGATGGATTTTCCTGAGTTTGCTGTCGCTTATGGGCAGTGTCTTCATTACTGAGTGAACATAAGCTTTGATGTCTCTCTGCATCTGGAAGTTGGTGTCTGGGAGGTGTAGTTGCGAGAGCGCGTCAGCTACGGGTATGTTGGAACCTGGGCTGTAGATGACTTCCAAGTCATATGGCAGAGTTTGGATCATCATTCTCTGCAGCCGTGTTGGCGCTTGGTGTAGAGGTTTTGACAGGATGGTTTCCAGTGGTCTAGGATCGGTGGTGACTGTTACCTTCCACCTGTAGATTTAATGATGGAAATGTTTCAATCTGTACGCAATTGCATACATTTCTTTTTCGAGTTGCGAGTAGTTTTGTTCAGTCTTGCTGAGAACTCTAGATGCATAGCCACAAATGTTTCCATTGGTTGAGATCTCTGCCCCTAGTCCGTGCTTTGATGCGTCGACTTTCAAGTCAACTGTGCGGCTGCTGTGGTCAAAGAAGGCTAGATTGTCAGTAATTAACCGCTTGATGGCGCTGAAGCATTCTTTGTGATGTGGTTTCCAGTCGAACTGTACTTCTTGTATGAGGTCTTGTAGGGTCTTGTTTATGGATGAGAGACTGGGGATGTATCAGGATAGGAAGTTGAGCATGCCCAGAAGGGTTTGGAGTTCTTTCTTGGTTGTTGGACTTTGCATTTTTTCGATGGCGTTGAGTTTTTTGGGGTCTGGTTTGATTCCTTCTTTGCTGATGATGTGACCGAAGTACTTTACTTGTTCCATTCCGAATGTACATTTTTCCCGATTGAATCTCACTCCTTTCTCCCTAGCGCGTTTAAGGACTGCACGGAGCCTATTGTCATGCTCTTCTTGACTTTTTCCGTATACGAGGATGTCATCAATGAGGATGCGGATGCCTTCCAACCCTTCTGGTATCTCGTCCATTTGACGCTGGAATTCATCCTGTGCTAACACAAGACCGAATGGGTATCTTTTCCATCTGTATCTTCCAAAGATGGTGCTAAACGTTGTGTAGAATGATGACCGTTTGGTTAGCAGCACTAGTCCAACCGGACGTCAAGCTTACTTATGGTTGATATGCCGTGTAAGTCCTCTGTTGCGTCTTCAAACGTGGGGATTGGGTAATGAAGTCGTCGGATTGCTTTGTTTAGATCCACGGGGTTTATACAATGGCGGACCCTCTCGTCCTTCTTTTCGACCATGACCATGGCGTTTACCCAGTCAGTTGGCTCGCTGACTTTTCCAATTATGTTTAGGGCTTCTAGTCTGTCCAGCTTGTCCTTAAGTTTCTGTTTCATTGCTAAAGGTACTTTTCTCACAGGGTAAACCGTAGGGACAGCATTTTCTTTTAGGTTGATCTCGCATTTGTTTTCCAGGTTTCCAATTCCTTCAAAAGTGTCCTCGTACTCATATACCAATTTGGAGTAAGCACTAGTCGTCTCGTCTTCTTTTTGGATGTTTAATATCAGCTTGATCAGCTCCAGATCTTTGCAGGTTTTTAGACCCACGATTGGAGTTGTGTTGGACCTGACAATGTAGAATGCATGTGACTGTGTCTTTCAATCTTTATATTGGCAGGTCAGGTGACTGATTCCTGCATAGGGGATAGCTGATCCACAGTAGCTTGTCAGTTTGTGGCTGCCTTTTATCAGGCCGGGATTATTGGCAATTTATTGTATTACTGGAATGGTAGCACCTTCATCTGTGCTCCTGTGTTGATTTTGAATTTTATACACATTTGCCCCTCAATGGATAATTTGGCAAATGCTTCATCTTCTTTAGTGTTGTTCTGTATTGTGTACAGGAACACTTCGTCAGTGTCATCTGCTGTTTCAGATATTGCTTCACCGTCCTCCACAGTATGTACAGCTTTCTTTTCTGCACTTCTGCAAACCTTTGCAAAGTGGTTTGGCTTCCTGCATTTTGAGCAAGTCTTCCCTTTTGCTGGCAAATATAATTCTGTGAGTATGTTGCCCCGCAGAAGTAGCATTCTGGTTTCTTGGACTTGGGGTGCGGCCGACTTTTGGCAATGGAATCGATTTCCTGCTTGATATCTCTGCCTTCAAAGGTTTTCAGCAGTGCTTGGGTTGTTTCGAATGCTCTACAAATGGTTACTGTTTGGTTCAGGGATAGGGTGTCTCCTACCGATAGGAGTTTCTCACGTATTTTGGGATTGGCCACTCCACCCACTATCCTGTCTCTTAGCATTTCGATCTTTGTCCGCGTAATCGCATGGTTTCACTAGGATTTTCAAATCGGTAATGTATTTGTCTATGCTCTCCTGCTTTTGGTCATGCTTTTGGAAGATGTATCATGAAAAGACTTGATTTTTCTTTGGGGCTGCATATTCTCTGAATTTTGTGAAGTGTGTATCAACGTCTTCTTTTTCAGCCTCAGTTAGGTCAAATGTGCTGAAGATTTCTCTCCCTTGTTTGCCTGCCCAGATGAGAAGATATGCACATCGCTGTTTTGCTGTCTGTCCGGCAAGTGGTCCAATGAACATTAACTTAGCATTGTTTTCAAACTTCGTCCATTCGGATTCTAGATTATCTGAGCTCCAGTTGATTCTAGGCGTTTCTGCATCCATCCCACTTCTGACACCATGTAGTATTTGCGTCGGATTGAATGAAGTCTATTTATTCAAAACCCAAGCACCTATAAAAGATAACAATAAGCTGGGGGTAAATAAACAATGCACACACTAAGCAATTTGTAAGCAAGCATTACTGCAACTGCCAGTCAAACTTCCACTGCTTCTTCTCCTACTCTTTGTCAAGTTGGTTTTTGAAGGACTGGATGAAGGGAGCACTGACAGTTGAATCCAATGGTTTATGACTCTTCTTGAAAAGAACGTTTGGCGAGTTTTTGATTGGGAGCTTGACTTTGGTAGCTTCTTGGAGTATCCTCTTGTGTTGTGCTGGTTTGTACTGAGATTGCCACCAAAGATTGCTGACTTTTTGTTCTCCAGCTTGTAAGTAATCATCGTGTTGCTGTACAAGCATCTGTAAACCAGAGTGTGTAGTTTCAGGTACCTGAGGCAGTCCTCATATGAGGTTGATGTATGCATTTTGTCGCTTGTCTCTGTACATTTTGATGATCCTCAAATCTTGTCAATAAGAAGGACCAGCAAGACCCATGCCAAAGTTGAGATGGGGTCTGATGAGAGCCTTATATAGTTTTATAAATATGGATGCCTGTCTGTTGTTGATAGTTCATTTTAGTAGTCCAAGACTGGAGCTTGCACAGGAAACAATATGCTGGACATGGGTCTGAAATTTAAGTTTATCATCCATGATGACACCAAGATCCCTTTCTTCTGCTCTATTCTCTAGTTGCTCTCTTGCTTTGGTGGTGGGGTTGTAGATTGTGTAGTTTGCCATTGGGTTATTGGGTCCAAGGAGTAATACACAGCACTTTCCTACATTAAATTGGAGAAGCCAGTCTTGGGTCCAAACTTGTAGTTCATCTATGTTGTGCTGGATACTCTGAGGGCATGCATTACCAAAGAGTTTGGTATCATCAGCAAACAGGTGCATGCCATTGTCAATATGGTTAAATATGTCATTGATGTAAATCAGAAAAGAGTTCAACCCAGTACAGTTTCCAGCCATTGCATGCCATTGTTAATCTAGTTAAATATGTCATTGATGTAAATCAGAAAGAGAGTTGGACCCAGTACAGTTTCCTGCAGTACTCTGCTCATTACTGAGGCCTCGTTGTAGTAGATTGGTTGACTATCTGTAGCAAATAAGCAAACTTTCTGCTTGTGATTTGTAAGGAAACACATCAGCTAGTCTACAACAGCCTGATTGATGCCAATAGCAGGTATTTTGGAGTGCAGTTGACAGTGAGGAACCTTGTCAAAAGCCTTAGCAAAGTCCAGCAGGAGCAGGTCAACTGGATGTTTCCTTGTATGATTCTAAGAGGTTTGTTTCAATTGATTTCCCTGACTGGAAGCCAACCTACTTGGGGGACAGGATTTTTTGGTTGTCAAATGCTTGAGGATTGAATCATTGACTATGCACTCAAGTATTCTGATGATAACTGAGGTCAGGCTAATCGGCCGGTAATTTTCAGGCTTGGAACACTTACCTTTCTTGAAAACCAGTGTAATGTTGGCTATTTTCCAGTCTGCTGGCAGCTCTCTAGAAGTAAGTGATGTCTGGAAAACTCTCCTAAGCAGTTCTGCTATGATAGCTGCAGTTTCTTTTAATAGCCTGGGATGTGGGTTATCTGGTCCTGGCAATGTGTTAGTATCTAATTTCTGTAAGGATCTGAGAACCTCTGTAAGCAATAGAGTGATGCTTTCCATTGGGGATTTCACAATGTCTTCAGGTGAAGAGGGTAAAAGACCATTGGGTTCAGTGGTGAAAACAGATTGCTGATTTAATGAGTTTGCAAGCTTGTTGATATTGGTTATTTCTTCACCTTCCTCAGTTACCAGTTTCCTGATGCCTTGTCTATTATGGTCTTGGCTAGAGACATATTGCCAAAATTTCTTTGGATTGGTCTTAGCTTTGTCTGCAAGTTTATATTTGAAGGTCATGTATAAATTGCATCTTAAGTTCTTAAGTTTGTTCCTGCTCTTTGAAAATTTTTCTTTGTTTTCTGGGGATGGATGCTTTGTGTACTTCTTCTGTTGTCTGTTTTTCAGTTAGTTTCCTTCTTAATATCTTTTGTCATTGTCGGTAGTGTTCATGGTTTTGGGATCAGTTGCTTGAAGTGTACCTTTCAGCTTTGTTTAGCAGTAATTCCTTGAAGCATTGCCTTTGTTGTTCTAAAGAGCCAATTAGGACATCATCCCAGGAGATGTTGCTGAGATCCATTCTAATCTTCTCATAGTCTATGAAGGTTCTTTTGATGTAGCTGTTAGTTACTTTGAGGAATGCTGTTTTTATTTCTATAGCCACGTGGTCGCGGTTCCTGATTGGGGGCATGTACTAAGTATAAAGAAGGGATTCTGGTCTTCTCAGAAATATTAGGTCTAGAAGACTTGGAAGCTGCCCGCTCATGAAACGGGTCAGTTGGCCGACAATTTGGTGGATGCAAGCATCATAGATCATATCTATGATGGGATTCACACAGAGTACAGAAAGTTATTTGCTCCAAAGTGAATCACTCTGCATTTCTGAATATTAAATTCAAGTGTCCAGGGTCTTGCCCAGTTTGAGAATGCATCTAAATTAGTTTGGAAGGCTATGACACTTTTTGGGTCATGGACATGCCTATAATTGAAGGTGCAATGTGTTGATTCTGAGAAGAAGATCAATCTGCCATCTTCCAAAACCCTTATCACCTGCTTTCTATTGGTAAGAAATTGCATTGTCCATTTGGCAACATTATCATGATTGTCCATTGTACAGAGTTTTGAATATAGTATCCTGTGACATGTTTTATCAAATGCTTTGGCTAGATCCAGTAATATCATGTCAACAGGAGTTCCCTCATCCATAAGTTGTGTGACATACTCAAATGTTTTGATGAGGTTAGTGACAACTGATCAATTAGGAGGAAATCCATGTTGATTAGGTGACAGTAGACTGTTAGTATTTAAATGAACCATAATGGCTGAATTGACCATATCCTTCAAGCAGTTTCCTAATTACTTATTTAATACTTATTTAAAAAAAGCAATCATTTGGTATTGGCAATATGACTAAATTGTTTTTTGGGTTTTGCTGATGCAGCAAATAGTTTTGGCAAATATGATTATGGTAGAGTGAATTATGTTGCATTTTCTGATTATATTTAGTCTCTTTCTATCCTAAAGGAGTTACAGCAATGTAATGCTACTGCTGATGTGTCCTTTGAATTTATTAAGCAGACCCTTAAAGAAGGTATAGATTAATATTTACTAGGAGGCAGTTTTATGAATATAAACAGATCATTCCTCAGTACATTGTACAAATTTTAAAAGAAAAAGGTAATAGGTGGCGTGAGCAAATGAAAATTAAAACCTCTGATTAATGGTTAAAATATAAAAGAGCTAGAAATAGAGTAAACAAGTTCCTTTGTCTAAACTGCCAAGAGGTTGGGTTGAATGTTATAGCATCAAAGTTGCCCAAAAAAGATTCTGGAAATCAAACAGTTCATCGTAACAAACTGTAGTAAGGAGCGACAAAATGTGGAATTTCGCATTTTTGCGAGAAGACAGATCACGGATGCGTGTTTATTTTATTATTTTGTTTTGTTTTTTTCCCCAGGGGCGATCGTATTGACTCAGTGGTTCTAGAATGTCGCGAGAGGGCTCATTCTAACGGAAGTTAAAATTTCTAGTGCCCTTTTTAAGTGACCAAAAAAACTGGAGGGTGCCTAGGCCCCCTCCCACGCTCTTTCTCTTAACTCTATTTTTAAAACAGTAAGAAACTTTAGCGTAAAGAGCAGGGCGTTGAGGACGAAAAGCCCCTTTCATATACGGAGTAATTTCTGTTCGTTTTAAGTTTAAATGTTGTTCCTTACTTTCGTTTAAAAACACTTGTTTTTTTTATTTAATATGTAAGAATGAACCAAGTTTCACAGTTTCCTGTTCAAGTTTCCTTTATAGATCCTGAAACTCTTTCACATATAGATGATAATCATGAAAACTTACAACTTTTCAATGAGGTATTTGGTTCAATCTTCACACAAATATATACAGAAACACATGCTCAATTTACTCCTCCAGATTAAACAAAAGAATTTGATGATTCAGACTTTTCAGTCGAGCAGGTTTATCAGACACTTCAAAATATTGATCCTGGAAAGGTGCTGGATATTTACCTTACCTTCATGTACCTTAATTCGCACTTCAGAGCGATAGGGTCCAACCTATTCTAGGTGGATAAATACTCTCATAAAACCTTTGTCTGTACAGAAGTATGGCTGGATCACCTAGAATTTGTTTAGATCTGTTTGTAAATTCATTGAATTTTTCCTTGTCGCTATAAGGGAGGAGAAAGCATTTAGGTGGATTGGAGACAATATTTTACCTGCTTTGCTTGTGTTTGAAATCTCCAAAATGTTTGCTTCAAAGTTCGTATCCAATGTGTCTCAGTTCACTTTTTATATATTCATGAATTTTACTACTTTTGTGGATTTTCAAGAATGTTATGTATGGTTTTTTGTCTGTTGTTTTGGAACACTCTAAACACATTACAGTCTGATGTAATATTCATTTATTGAATACTCGTTCTTTGTTGTTGTGTGTCAACTTTCTCTTTATTCAATTAACATGAAATTTCATTTAAAGTCATTTTGTGTTCTTGGTATAAAATCTCATTTTGGTTTGTCTCAATTTAGTTTTTTTTTTTTACTTTGACTCAGTGGGCTTGAAATTGATAGTGTCTTCAATTAAATATCTTATCTGTCTTCCCCACACTTGGAAATGACTTTAAAAACTAAATTAAATCAGTTAATAAAGGGGGAAAAGGTCTTGAGCTTAGACAGTTTTCTATTTTAGTGATATAAATCTGAAGACAAAGTGTTGTAAATACACTGCAGCCTAGTTTCCAAAGTATGAATTTTTCTTTCAAGTTATTTTTTTCAAGTTATTTTGCAAAGTTTTTCAAAAATTTTTTCATGAATTTTTCAAGTTATTTTCCCTTGGGGAACAGGGTGCCTCTCTTCCGTACTTGGGGTGTAGAAGGGGTGTAGAAAATATAAAAGCAAATAAAAAATATGCATTGGTTCATTTGGGCCATATATATAAGTGAAAAATTGTAAGAAGATAAATGTATTCTAAGTAGCAGCAACCAATTGCTTGTGTAAGATTAGTTAAATATTGTTAGTTCTCTTTTCACTTTTTCATTTGAAAGCAATAAGATTTGCAATGTTTTGTTCTGGGGTTGACTACCAAAATCAATCTTCTTATCATATGACTGTTTTTGTTGCAATTTGTCATTATAAAAAAAATGTAAATTAAATGGTATTGAATTTTGAAATTTGTTGTTCTATGCTTTCTGTGCTTATATCTTCCATTTTTTTAAAAGGATTTAAACTTCTTATTCTCTTTCAAAAATACAATATTAAAGTTTGTCAATGATTCAGATTATAGAGATTTTGAATTGCCTGGAGAATTCAAGAGAAGGCCACTGTGGATTTAACTGAATTGGTAAGCAATGGAAACCCAAACCCAACCGAACCTTTTTGGTATCACTGCTGTTAAGCAAGGTAAATGGCATTATGATACATTGAGCCAATTTGTTACTTGTTTGTCCTTTTTTGCTTACTAAGTTAAAGAGTTAATACAATTCCACACTTATTTTAGTATCTTGTACTTGAAAAATGGATCAAACAAACTATAAAACCGTTTTTATTTATTAAAAAGAATATACTGGACAAGTTTCTTAGACTTACTTTTTTTTTGGCGATTTACTGCCTTAGTGCAATTTGCTAGATGATACACCCTAAAATTAATGAACAAAATATCGGTTTTAATAACATCATTTTATCCCTAGATAGCTGTTACAAATTTTCGAATGGAAGTTAAAAGACTATCACCACTTCCTACAAAAAAAAAATCTATTTTAAATTTCAAACCCTCTATTCTTAGATTAACAAAAATATACAAATTTGAAGATTCGAGCTAGTTTACCAAGTTTTGTCAGGGGGATCCAAAACTTAATCTTTTGACTCGAATACAGTTTTGATTTGCTTTTAATTGACATTTGCATCCTACCTCACATAAATGAAAATCCAGGACTTTATTAATTTTCTCTGTCTTTTCTCTGTCAGACTTTCTTAATTGTTGTGCTCATAATACTCAGGAACAAAAAGATAATTTTTGGAAAATAAATGGGTAAAAATAAATACACCAGAAATTCCAATAGGAATTTACTGCTAGCAGGTCAAATTAGCATGATTTTCATTCTCGCTTCTATTATCTTGTAAAACTATTTATTATCTTTTAGGAAAATTGTCTGCACTGATTACAGTGAAAATAATGGAATGGTTTACTTTGGTATTTTTGTTTCTTACATTGCATCTGGTATTTTAAAGCGTTTAAAATATTTTTATTAATGAAAGACGAAAACACTAAATTACCAAACGATTTTTTATGAATCATTCTTAAATACTTCTAAGGAAACACTGGCCGAAATTTAACATCAACAATTTGTTTTTGATGGGAAGCGAAAGTTGCAGAAATGATTAAAAAACCATGAATCATCCAATGTAGGTCTATTTCTAGCACCTCAGCTTTAGGTGTCTTGTATTGTTTCTTTGGTTAAACCTTGTCTATCACTCCCTTCTCAAACATGTCCCTATCAAAAGTCACCCCACCCATAAGTTCCCTTCTCCATTCTTTATTCTTAAGTATCAAAGCAATATAGATACTAATTATAATCTTAATGAAGTGTATGCGCTTTATATATATATATATATATATATATATATATATATATATATATATATATATATATATATATATATATATATTGAAAGAGAAGTAAATAAACAACAACAAAAACAGACTCATCGCCCACTCCTGGCCTTTTTAGTTTAAAAAAAATTCCACAAGACAAGTTTTTCCAAGAAAATTAAAGAGCCCCAATAAGCCAAGAATGAGCAAAAATAAAGTAAAGTAATCTTCCAGGCGTCAAACTACCACAAATCACTGTCAACAAATAAATGTCAAAACGAACAAAAAGTTCGTGTTGGTTTTACGTTTGGAAGATTATTTGACTTTATTTTTGCTCATTCTTGTCTGAATCGAGATCTTTACTTTTCTTTGAATAATTTGCCTTGTGGAAAAAGTTTTTTAAATTAATTTCTCTTCGTTTTTTTATTGACATAGTCTTTTTCATGAGAAAAAATAATGTATATCTTTTCAGTTGTCTTCTATAAGAATCCATAGTATGAGTTGCTATATGTATGTTGGAGAAACTTTTTCAACACATTTTAATCCTGATAGAAACAGCATTTTTTATTTATGCTCTTTGACAACCTCAATGCACTTAATCTGTTTTTATTTATTTAAATTTTAAGAGCAGAAGTTGTAATAATAGTATCTCCAAAAGTTTCAACTTTATACCCCCAGTCCATCTTGATATATTTCTGAGGTTTCTTATTGGCAACTCTTTAACACGATGCCTTTTGATTTATTTTAAAAGCAACATGATAGTTGCTGGACCGTTGTACTAAGCTGAAGAGAATGGCTGTCTCAAAATTTTAACTGGATGCACTTGGAAAATGAACGGTCTTGAGGAAATGGCTAAATGTCTTTAATCTGTTGTTACTCTTAAAAAGGGACCAGACACTTGCGCTATAATTCGAGTGCAAGTGGAGGATTTTCCCTTTCATATATCTAGTAATATCATTTAAAAGAAAGTGAAGACATTTTAAATATATTTCGTTTTCAGTTAAGTGCAAATTATGGTCTGGTCTTGAGAAGGCATGGGGGTTGTCTGTCCTACTCACGTTAATTTTTGCTCGTTTTGAGTCTGACTCGGTTATTAGTCGTATGATTTAAATAATCAAAATACGTTTAAAATGTTTCATTTTTTTTAACTTTAGTAATTTTTAATAATTTAAAAATTATTGACACTTTAAGGAATATATATTAATATATGTATTCTAAACCGGCAATCTACAGCCATTTTTTTCCAGTAAGGTGCAAATTATGTTCTAGTCTTGAGAAGGTATGGGAGTTGTCAATGACATCATTTTCAGATCTTTCAACAACACTGAACAAAATGGCTATCTCAAAATTTTAATTAGATGTGTTTTCGGAATTGATGGGCGTGGGATGGTGGTTGTTACCCTCCAATCACTTTTGACTATTAAAAAGGGCACTGGCCCTTTCAATTTCCAATCGAATGAGCGAAGTTTCTACACAACGAATGGTAATCTCAGAATTTCTATCAGATGTATTACGGGAAAATACGAAGTTTTTAGGGGTAGAGGTTATCCATCCTCATATAACTCTTAATCCTAAAAAGGGCACTCGAACTTCTGATTACCAATTCAACAGGTCCCTTCCGAAGTTTATAAGATTACCCTTTCTTTATATACCTTATATTCCCCAGGTCATAAATTACCTTGCCCTGAGGGCTGTGGGGTGGTCGCCATTCTCTAAGACATAAAATCAGCCCTTTCAATTACGTTGAGAAAATGGCTCTTTCGACATTATGAATGGATGCATTTTGGGAAATGGTGGGCGAGGGAGGGGGTTAGTTGGCCTCCAATCACTTTCTACTAATAAAAAGGACACTGGATCTTTCAGTTTCTAATCGAATAAACTGTTTTCGAAGTTTCTACGACAGCAAACGACAATCTAAAAATTTTTATCAGATGCAT